>NC_056745.1:726464511-726632011 GCF_019279795.1 Protopterus annectens
CAGATGGAAAACCTTCAAACAAATTCCTAATCTCTACATTAATCCTTAGTCATCTGTCCCAAACATACCTGTCAACCTCTTAGCATATGAAATCTGGACTAAGCCACAAATAATGGGGTACAAGGCCCAAAAATAGGGACCAATTTTAAATATTACTCTTTTGAACTTATAAAGTGGCTAGAACAGCTAGATTTGTCTCACATGCATGTTCTGAAGGATGTGGTCTGAAACTCAAGATATATGTCATTATATAGTGACTTCAATTCCAAATGATTTGCCAGAATGCTACAAGTTTTATGAGGCATATTCCAAAAATAAGAGGGAAAAACCTGGAGAGTTGAGAGGTATGGTCCCATTGCCAAGATATATATATATATATATATATATATATATATATATATATATATATATATATATATATATATATATATATGTATATATATATATATATATATATATATATATATATATATGTATATGCACTCACACACACACACAGACATATATCTATATATCTATATATATATATATATATATATATATATATATATATATATATATATATAAATGCTACATACACACATCATATATACATATATAGCTTGACCCTCTTCAAGAGAAATCTTGACGTGTGGATGGGAGATCATAGGTTTACCGCTGGGATCTCTTCTGTGTCCCTACTAGACAGAGGCACAGTAAACTAACCTTAAAAGGGCTATCTTCTGTGACCTACTATACAGAGGCACAGTCAACTAATCTAAAAGGGTGGCGAAAGCCAAACACACTCTGGCTAGGCTTATAAATGCCCTAGGGCAGATAGCCTAGTATCAACCTATGAACCTATGAACCTATATATATATATATATATATATATATATATATATATATATATATATATATATATATATATATATATATATATATATATATATATATATATATATATATATATATATATATATATATATATATATATATATATATATATATATATATATATATATATACACGCGTGTGTGCGCACATGTGCAGTTGACCCACATAAGGGATTAAACACAAAACCTAACTCATTAAAGGTAAACATGCTATAACTTATAGCATACCACAGATGCCCAAAAAGAATACCAAATATGATGGTCAGGACTGATGAATGCCTACACTCAAAATTACCACATGTTCGAGATCTCGAGCAGTGAGCACACTAACTGGTATTCATTTTACAGATCTGTATACTGTGCCTGACTTCAAAACAAGGATATGGAGCAGAGTAAGTTAATGAAGGTGTATGCAGGTAAAATGAATCCTATGGAACAATTGACTAATGTATAAAACATGCATGTACATACCTTGCTCCCTCTTTGATTTTAATTCCAATGCACCTTGCAATGCAGCCACAAACACACACTTAGAAGAAAATGTTAGCTTTTGCTGGTGTTATTTTTAAGCTATATATGTAACAGGTTTTAATACAAGGTGCTGCTCCTGTCAAACTTCATTCTAGAAGGAAAAGTGTCTTCAGACCCCATTTGACTTATCATAGACTTCATGATACAGAAATTATAGATCGCTATGGGGTGGACAGGGATATCTTACAGGAAATATGCAACCTCTTCCATCCTCATCTGAGGCCCTAGGGAAATCATGGAGAACCCATCTCAGTATGTGTAGTGTTATGTATACTAGCTGCAGGCACCACTTTTTAGAGAGTCAGAGGGGATATTTTAGGGGAATCACAAGCTACAGGCTTCAAAATATCACATCAATTTCTAGATGCCATGCTACAACATGTAAGGGGATCATATCATGTTTCCACATGCTCCAGAGAAGAGATTAAAAGATTAATGTACTCAGTACTTTCTTTGAAACACCAGGTAATCCCTAGAGGTCTTCGCGTCTTTAACATGACTGGCTATGGGGATACTTATCTAGAGCTCCTTAGAAGATGGCAGCAGTTAATTTTAAAGTTTACTACTGAGTACATTAATCTTTTACTAGACTTTTTTCTACAAATGGAAAAAGATCTGTTTGCTGACATCTTGGAAACGGAGAAGCACATCACTAGTAAGTTCTCCTTAAATATTATAGCTGCTAGACTAGATAACCTGCATGACAACATTATTTTATATGAAAGACATCTTCAATCTGCTAAAATTAAGAAAATTCAGGGAGATGTTCGTGACTTTCAAAATAATGCAATCTTTTCCTGTCCGCGAGAACAACCGATGCCAGTGGCAGCTTCTGCTGCCACTCAGATATACCGGGAGTCAATAAAGGATGACCTGGCTAATGTAGCTGCTTCCACTTCCTATGAACAAGTAAATGCCCCTGTGAATGCATCACAGGAATGGAGTGATGCTTCTGTTTTTAAATTGAGTACGAAAACTTTTTCTAGCACCTACAGCTGGATAACACAATATTGAATACATCTAGTGCTTCAGCAAGTAATACTGTTGAAATGGAAACATGCTCTCTCATTCTACCATATCAGGAAGAAGTGAACGGCACAAAACAGAAGAGGGATTTTTTAGGCAACAAAATGCCAGCAGCTTTTTCTTTATCAAACTCTCTACCCATCAGGAACAGGTTGAGGAGTATGGGTCGGAAAGCGAGGTTACAGCGACAGCAGAGCACCAAAAGAACACAACAAGTAGTGAAGAAATGGAGATTTTAAATGCAGGTTTGGTGCATAACATTTCTTCATTAGAACTTACACAAGCATAGGTTGAACTGTTAAATAAGGGTCTCTTGTTTGTTCCATCCAAACATGCAGACCAAGCTGAACTGTTAAAAGACTTAAGGTTATTAGGTAGGTCTTTAACTTTAAAAACTTTATATTCTGATGGTAACAATGATATTTTTAATCTTTTAAGAAACCCAGCACTTTTATACCTCTACCTCATCCTACTATAGAAATGTTTATTGATATGTGTGAAACTGAGTTTAGGGGCTTGTTTCAACATGGCACTAGGGCTAATTTTTCTAATATGTCTTCAGAAGACTAGATAGCCTTACACGAACTTAAGAACACACGTGTCTTAGAAATTAGACCAGCTGACAGAGGTGGTGGCATTGTGGTTTTGGATAGAGAAATGTACCTGAATCAAATGAAAGTACTTTTATATGATACCAATACTTATAAATGTATTCCTAAGCATATAGTACATGGGATAACTGAGAAGGTTTCCTTTATATTTGATTTACTGATGACTGGTTTAATTAATGAAGATCTCTTTAAGTTCTTGAATGTTGATCATCCTTTAACCCCTACAGTTTATGGCCTCCCCAAAATTCACAAAAATTGTGTTGTTCCACCTATGAGGCCAATAGTATCAGGAACTGGATGGTGCACTGAACCATTTTCTATCTATATAGAAAATACATTACACCCTCTGTTAGAATTGTGTGACAGTGTTTTGAAGGATATGAAAACTTTCCTTGAGAAGTTGTATGATAGAATTTTGATCATCAGTGTTAACTATATGTTTGTTGTGCTTGACATAGAGTCATTATTTATGGTCATTCCCAATGATTGGGGCATAAATAATGTAAGGGAATTCTTACATGGTAAGGAAGTTTTTTCAAATGATAACATAAAATGTATATGTTCCTTATTAGAGATTGTGTTAGAAAATAATATTGTTCTATTTGAACAGGATTTTTTTCTGCAACAGGTTGGCATGGCCATGGGCACTGCCTGTGCCAATAGCTACACTAACCTAGTTTTGGTGCAATGGGAACAACATCATTATTGTCAAATAATGTATTTGCAGAGCACCTTCTTTGGTATGTCCATTTTGTTGATGATATTTTATGTTATGGGGTGGCACAGTTGATGATTTGAGCAATTTCTTGAGGTACATGCATAGTACCACTTCCTGTCTGAAATTCACATTTATACACTCTTTTGAACATTTAGAATTTCTAGATGTCAAAATAGACAAAGCAAACTTTGATTCTGTCCATACCAGCTTATATAAAAAACCTACATGTAGGAATGCACTTTTACACAATAATAGTATGCATCCAAGGCATATAATGAGAAATATGCCCAAAGGACAGGTATATAGAATAGTTAGGCTTCATAATGATGATACAGTTGCATGTAAAGCTCTTGAATACTTGAAAAATGATTTTTTAGAAAGAGGTTATCGAGAAATAGAAATAGATACCTGCATCGCTGTGGCTTGGAAGCAGAGACTAGATAGATGTAGGCCTTATTTTAAATCCACTACAAGCACACATGCAGTAGGATGGCAACATGACTCTACCAGTAATGTTTTTAGAGTGCCTCTACAATATTCTAGTAATATAAGTCAATATTATGACATTATAAAGAATAACTGGAAGATAGTGAACAGTGTACCTGAGTTAAAAGACAAGATAGGATGTATTCCACATTTTTCTTTGAGAAACAACAAATCCCTCAAACAACATCTTTGTTATAAGTCCAATACACTTGAGAAAGGGAATCCATTATCTGACAGGATTGGTACATTTCCTTGCAGAAGTTGTTCGGCCTGCAAATTTTTTTTTTACCTGTTTGTCATACACACACCCAGTTTTAAGATTCACAATTAATGCTGATTTTTATGCTGACTGCAAAACGTGTAACCTTGTATATTTTTCTTTCTGTCAACTATGTCATGTATTTTATGTTGGCAACACAAATAGACCCTTCAAGGATAGGGTCCTTGAACATCAGAGAGACATAAAGAATAAAAAAGATAGTAATGCCCTAGCAGCACATGTTATGAGCCATGGTTCTACACACTCATTTAGGTTCTTTGTACTGCAAGTTTTAGACAATAATTTAAGAGGAGGTAATTTTAAAAAACACACTGAAACTATAGAACAGAAGTGGATTTTATTGATGAACGCAGAAAAATCACCTGGTTTAAATGTTTTTTTTTTTCACTGAAACCTTTCCTTAAAGGACGTAGACTTAGACATAAATAATATGATTCATGCATAGTACCACTTCCTTTCTGAAATTCACATGTATACACTGTTTTGAATATTTAGAATTTCTAGATGTCAAAATAGACAAAGCAGACTTTGATTCTGTCCATACCAGCTTATATAGAAAACCTACATGTAGGAATGCACTTTTACACAATAATAGTATGCATCCAAGGCATATAATGAGAAATATGCTCAAAGGACAGGTATATAGAATACTTAGGCTTCATAATGATGATACAGTTGCATGTAAATCTCTTGAATCCTTGAAAAATGAATTTTGAGAAAGAGGTTATCGAAAAATGGAAATAGATACCTGCATCTTTGAGGCTTGGAAGCAGAGATTAGATAGATGTAGGCCTTATTTTAAATCAACTACAAGCATACATGCAGTAGGACGGCAACAAGACTCTACCAGTAATGTTTTTAGAGTGCCTCTACAATATTCTAATAATATAAGTCAATATTGTGACATTATAAAGAATAACTGGAAGAAACTGAACAGTGTACCCGAGTTAAAAGACAAGATAGGATGCATTCCACATTTTTCTTTCAGAAACAACAAATCCCTCAAAAAACATCTTTGTTGTAAGTCCAATACACTTGAGAAAGGGAATCCATTATCTGACAGGATTGATACATTTCCTTGCAGAAGTTGTTCAGCCTGCAAATTTATTTTTACTTGTTTGTCATACACACACCCAGTTTTAAGATTCACAATTAATGTTGATTTTTATGCTGACTGCAAAACATGTAATCGTGTATATTTTTCTTTCTGTCACCTATGTCATGTATTTTATGTTGGCAAGACAAATAGACCCTTCATGGATAGGGTCCTTGAACATCAGAGAGACACAAAGAATAAAAAGATAGTAATGCCCTAGCAGCACATATTATGAGCCATGGTTCTGCACACTATTTTTGGTTCTTTGTACTGCAAATTTTAGACACTAATTTAAAAGGAGGTGATTTTAAGAAACACACTGAAATTATAGAACAGAAGTGGATTTTATTGTTGAATGCAGAAAAAACCACCTGGTTTAAATGTTTTTTTTTCACTGAAACCTTTCCTGAAAGGACGTAGACTTAGACATAAATAATATGATTAATTTTTATATGTATTTCCATAAGTGCAGTACGTTTGCATACACTTTATAATTGTTTTTATTCATGATATAAGAGTGCATTTTTCTGTAGTATGTATTTTTAAAATTTGTAACTTTTGATGACATCATAATTAAGAGCTTTTTATTGGTCACACTTTGTATAAAAGACTTGTATTTCTTAGTTAATGTTGTCTGATGAAGCGCTGTGGTCACCGTGAAAGCGTTTACCATTCTTTTGGATACACCCATTAAAGTGCCTAGATTTTAGCTTGTTGGTTTGGTATTTCTTTATATTATAATATAAAAATGTTGTCACGTGCTCACATCCTCAGAGAAATGTTGCTACACAGACATGTAAAATTAGCTGAAGATTCTTCATATAAAATCTGCTATATGTTCTATACAAACACAAATGGAATAGACTTCAGACATCATGCTGTTATCTGAAATATAAGCCATTACAAATGATTAAATCATTTATTTGTAAAGAAACATTACATGCCTTGACATAAATTGTATGAAAGTCTGAAAATAATGCAGTTGCAGCAGTCGTACAACAGTATCCCAAGCTGGTGAACTCCCCTACTATGACACAAGTGCCTTAATATGAGGTTGTGACTCTATTGTGCAGATTAACCCCTCTGGACACTGTAAATATGCAAATCATGTGTCAACTCTTTATCATTCATGAATCACACAATCTGCATGAAGTGCTGGTCAGGTAAACGTGATGTGAGGAACTACACAATGACATGCACATGCCCTAGCAGTGGTAGAATGAGTATTGTGAAGAGGGCGTACTAAAGGTTTGCAAGTATGACTCAGAAGTAGTGCACAAATAATTATTTATCACTCCTCTCATTTTGATGTACACTTATAGAAGGTGTGTCAAAGACAGTAAACTTACAAAATAAATATAAGATTACTTTGACTTAGACGAGAAGACATAACACATTTCTGAATATGTGATTTAGAGGGTAAACATAAATACATGCAAAGCATAATGCCATCACTTTACAACTGTATCAAAATACACTTACTGCTCACAAAATAAGGGGAAGAACACACTCTTGTGTTTGATACATTTGTCATTACTCTGGCATTATTTGTTAGATTAACTGTTACAAATATCAAAAGCATGCAGATATATTCTGTGAAATAACAAAGGATGACTTGATAATATAGATAGATTGCTCAATAAAAGTAAGGTGTTAGAATGCCAAAGCTTGAGTGTATATGCTCCACTTAGTCTGCATTGTAGACCCCTCTCTGTATATGGTACATACTGATAGGTTTGCCATGGCTTCATGTTAATGCTATGGCATCAAGCTTCAAATATAGAGAGAATGATGTCTGTGTGAAAATAGGGATTCTTAATGTCCACATTTTCATGGTATAATTGTATAGAGTTGGGAAATCATCTCACATACACATCTTTATTTGTTATTTTAATGTATTTATTTACTTTTTGGCTTCATCCTTTGCAAAAAGCTTGGTATTTTGCCTCTGTGACTGTCGAAATTGAATTTGGAATGCAATCAGTAGTGCAAAAGAAAGTGGTTCAGGTGTATTTCTGTCAGCAGTCTGGACAGTACTGAGTGGAGAAAATATACCTGCTGATTACTTCCTGTATGGCTGAAGGTGTTAGTGCAGTAAGTCTAAAGAAACAGCAGAGGTAATACAGGGTTAAATCCAAATTACAGATATTTTTACTGAATGGGTCAGAATAAGCAGTGTCACAGAATTTTTTTTAGGAATTGACCATGAGGTAAAACTATTAAAAATATTAAATTTGCAACACAACTGTGTATAATGATTGCTACATAAGTCAACAATAATCTGTGTAAAGTATGTTGAACATAATGATGATAGTCAATTTAAACTACATTTGCATAGGCATAATCTGCACAATAGTTATGTTTAAAAAGTATGACTCATCACATATGATTATTATGTGTGTAGAATAGTATGACATTTGTGTGTGGGTTCAATTCCCAGAAGCAGTAATTAGCTTTTATTACAGGATGGTATATAAAAATGATTTACTTCAGTATTAAATAAGAAACTCTGTAACTGTATGTATTTACTTTGAATGCATATATCAGATATACCATAGTCACCTGTTACCATATTATTTATAACAGCATAAAGATTGATGTATTTTATAACACATTAATGCATTCACGTCACATCTGGATGTGGCAAAGGTTAACTTACATGCATGTTATATTTGCTTACATATTGTAATAATAATCTGATATTGTGTTGATGTTATTATCTATGTTTTCTCTCTAGTAACATTGTATCTCTCTCTTTATTTTTTTAATGCTGTATGGAAACCTTGCTGACCACCAGCACAGAAGATGAGGCTGACCACTGGGATTTGGCCCACCATACCTCCACAGGTGGTTGTGGTGGCACCACCACAAGCAGCACAGAAAGCCAGCACATCTGTGTTGCAACCTTTCAGTGTTGCCCCCTAAACTCCTGTCCACCTGCTCCAACTATGTCAGATAGCTGTTCCCCTTCTGCTGGTGCAATAATCCCTACCAGGAATAACATTGGAAGTAGAGATTTTGTCACCCTTCTGGAGATGACAGAGTTGGTATAAGTCATCTTGGAGAGGGGCCTTGGTGCCAAAATTGGCAGAATAGAATAGGTCCTGCATCAAATTGCAAACTCATTGTCATGTCCAACACTGACTCAGGAATCTGTGACAGGAGACAGTGATGACAGTTCTGTGGGGGAGGACTAGACTTTGAATGTACTCATGCTGAATGCAGATGTGCCTCATATGTCCCCTATCTATCCCCAACCATAGTGTCCCGCAGCCTTTTGTGTCTGTAACCATCCCTGCCTTATACACCCTGTATATCTGTGCTGCTACTGAATCTATCTGGCCTACCTTACCCTCTTATTCCTAAAAGCCTTCCCAAAATGGACACCTGTCCACCACAAAAAAAAAAAAAAAAAAAAAAATTCTCCCCATTCATAGTTTCCCACTTCACCTACATGTCTGCTTGATACACTTGATTTGGTTCATTTACCACATTATTCTGTTGTTGTGACAAAGCTCTGATGTGGTGACTAGCCAAATTCCTCATATTCTTGTTACAAGTACTTGATGAAATGGATAGCTATTGTGCAGTCCTACCACCATCCTGCATATTCCTTTGTTCCTCCTATATCCTACTCCCTCTACCCCCCCCATTTTCACTACTGTTCTATCAACCCCTTTTCACACATTTAATCTAGTTAAAAAATAGAATCGCACACAATACACATGACCAGAAATGGCCCATAAAAAACTATTTTTTTCCTCAGTGTTTGCATGAAGCATGGCATTGCACACCAGTAATGAATGACATTAAATGTTGTTTCACATCTTATGGCAAAAAGTAATTTGGTTATCTTCATGCATAAATGCTTAACCCCACTACACTATAGAAATACAGACTGAAGCACTATTGTCAGACATTTACTCTAACATTTATTATCCTACTGGATGTGATGTGCACTTTAAGGAATGTCATAATTGTCATTACAGTGATGAAGCCAGATGCTTTCCAGTGCTTCAGTCTGTTTCACTATCCCTCCAAATGTGTGATTTTAGCTCTGTGAAATATAACTTCCTATGTGGTGTCCTGAGATAATGTCTAAGTCTGTAGATTGCTTTTTGTATAGTGTGAAGGGTTTCGATCCAGAAGTATGTCAAACCATTGTTTCATGTTTTTATATTTCTATTGTGTGTGTAACTGTTTTTGCATATATTAATCCACCGTTATCCTGCTTATGTCTTAATCATGTTTCCTCTTTCCTACCCTGCTTGCTCCCTATTGAAAACACTTTATTAAACAGAGCAGGACAGATTAATTATGATGGCAACTCTAAGAGTAACATATGACAAACATGGCCAGAAATTATCTTTAACCAAACCTCTTTCTATGTCTCTATCTTTATCTCCCGGTCTCTTTCTTTTCTCCTCCTTCTGTCTCAGCCGTCTTTGTCCTTATCATTGGCATGATATCTACCATCAAGCAGCAATAGTAACTGGTGATCAATGGCACTTAATGTCTTATCGCAAAAATGTGTGAGTTTTTGCTTTGGCTGCATCACTGAACTATGTTAACACTGGCTGACAGCACTATGAAGAGAAAGTTATCATATCTTGAACAAACTGCAAAGCTTTATGTACACAATATGAGATGTTGCAGTTTTAACTACTGTTATGAGGTATGCTGCACACAAACTTCCTTATTTCATAGTGTTTCCATATTTCAAGATTCTACCAGCATTGACATGCCTGGTCTTTTATGCGTTTCATAATCAGGGCCCAAATGCTCACACCTTCCCAGAATTAAGTGTAAGACATTTGGTACAATCAAGGCTTTATGTGTTAACAAGCATAGAGCACTAGGCACATGTGAAAATTATTGCTGCTACATACACATTAGGTGATAGAATGAATTAAGTTGCATTTCCATGCATTTTCTGAATTCTTTTAATTATGACACCTACATGCATGTTTTCATGTAGTGACAAACACATATAATTGAATAAGCAGCAGTACAACTTGCCTGAAACACATGGACAGTTGCCATATATGAGAGCTGTCTAAGTATACACCTGTATTATCCATATAGTGATTACTTTACTGCAGTTATCATGACAAATGAGTAAATCATGACACAAAACATTAACATAACATCTTTACTGATCTGTAACAGCATCAGAAATGTTTTTAAGTTTGTACTCCTTATTTGTGTGAAGGTTGACATGGAGCACCATAGACTACTGTTAATTCCTATTCTAAGTTCTAAACCTCAAAAAAAATAAATACACTTGGTGTAAAATGTTCCCATGAATTGTGCAAATGAGCTTGGCAGTGGTGCACTTCAGGAAGTGTTTTTGATAAAAAGAAAGCAACGTGAGTGGTATATATTACTTCTGTATGTTGTATTGGGCTGTTTTACACAGTATTTGAGGAGTTAACGGTGATGCTGTCAAGACACTTCATTATATAAAATTATGTCTGCACTCCAACACATTTACACTTGCCAGTGTTGTACAATGGTATGGGACCATTTCACACATACTTTCTCAATGGTAGTAAGCAGTACGCTGTCATATATTTGACAGGTCTGTTTGTATTTCCACTGCACATTGTCCATGCATATGGAAATATTGAAAACTGACACAACAAATGATTAATATTTACATGCAATCATCCTTAGCTGAACACTCAAGAATGCTTGGTTGGCAATCTGCTGTTTCACAAGTGTAAGTGACATCTGCACACCATAATGTGAAACAACTACATGTCACTCACACTAATGCAATGTACATGAATGACATAATAGATACAGTCTCTATGCAGGATGCAATTATTTGTGATCAACACATTGCTGTTACTTCTGCTTGTCAAAACACACTCCTTTTTACCCAAAACCTGTGATGCACAGTAGTTTCTGAGCAACCCACTGATGAGGTAATCTTTACAAATGTGCAGTATTCCACATTTAAAGTTAGACTTTTCCTGGAGTGCTTGAGGTTGATGCAATATACTCTAAATTTTGTAAATAAATAGGTAGTTGCTCAAATACAGCAGTGAGTGATTAGTGTGTGTGTGTGTGTGTACATATGTGTGTGTGTGTGTGTGTGTGTGTGTGTGTGTGTGTGTGTGTGTGTGTGTGTGTGTGTGTGTGTGTGTGTGTGTATACATGTGTGTCTGTAGTGCTAGCTAAGACTGGTTTGAGCCAAATATCTAACGGATACACTTCCACTCAGTAGATATATATTTAAACTGGGATAGTGCTCCCCCATCAATTTTTTCCACTTTTACCACAAACATCTTTGCTGCAACAAACTGATGTGGTAATCCTTTCAAAACTGCACTTTCTCTCACTGTTGTAGTCAGGCATCTTCTGTGATATTTCAGGTTGATACTGTGTACTCTAGATTGTGTAAGTTGACAGGTAGTTGGTTTAAATCCAACACTGTTGAATGTGTGTGTGTGTGTGTGTGTGTGTGTGTGTGTGTGTGTGTGTGTGTGTGTGTGTGTGTGTGTGTGTGTGTGTATGTGTTTGTGTGTGTCTAGTATCAGATAAGTATGGCTTCAGCAACAGATCTGATATATACAGGTCCCACTCAGGTGAAACATTTACACTGGGACAGGGCTTCCCCATCAATTTCTGCCACTTTTATCAGACATCTTCTCTGTAATACATTAAAGACATGTACCAGGCAAACAGCAAAAAAAGAAAAAAAAAAAAACAACAACAAAATAAGAGCGGGAAATCAAAGCAAAAGATGTTAAAGTTGTTTAATACAGCATAACACACTGGTATCTCGGCTTTTCGCCGTCAGTGGATAAATTCATATCAGCAACAGCTTTTTATAAATCTCAAAGTAAAATACCTTAGGACACACCACGAGAAGTAAAAAATCTGCTTTAATTCAATTGAACAGGAAAAAATAAAAGATAAGCGCTTTCGCGTGCTAAAGGTGCACGCTTCATCAGATCTCTTTATCTTCATCAGATTTTTATAAATCTAAAACCTCTAATTAATCAATTAACATTTAAAGACAAAGACATAATTCTTATTGCACACTTCAAACATTAACATGTAAATATATGTTATAAAGCAAAGTACAAATTCTACAAAATTAACCACTTTGATACCAAATTATTAGCATTTCTTTGCATTTTAAATACAAAAATATAATGATGTTTTAATACATCAAACTTTATTTCATATTCAAAAACTCAATTTACTAAAGTGAACTGTAAATTAAGACCCCTAGGATATAATGTTCTAAAATTCAGAATAAATTTACTTTATAAAACCAAAAGTTTCCTAACAATGCCACCCCCACCCCTTGTATAATACAGGTTGGGCAAGAACACTAAAGAAAAGGGACAATAAGTTACCCTCATGTATACTGACAAAATGTTCAGCAACTGGGCTCCTCATATTCCCATTTCGAATATCCTTTAAATGCTCCATAATTCTCACATTCACAGCTCTCTTAGTTTGTCCTATGTACTATTTGGTATCCACACACCCACAACCCACTGCATACACCACCCCACATGAATTGCAGTTGAATATGCCTTTACACACAAATGTTTTGCCATTAATGCATTCACCCGAAATATTTTTAATGTAAGTGCAAACTTTACAATGACCACAAGCAAACACACCTAAAGACTCGTGTGAGTTGCCAAAATTACCCATATTCAGAAGCTCTTTCAAATTGGCATACCGTCCTTAAGAAAACCTAACAGATTTAGGGAACAAATTACCTACATTTACATTTTCACATATGCCATAGATCTAAAATAATCCTTCTCATGTTCTCTGAAAAAACAGAGAACTTAGAGACAAAGAAAATGTCTCTCTTACCTGTGTCTTCAGTAGTAATATTACTACTGAACCTCATTTTACTACCTCTAAATCTTCCACTCAAAACTTCTTTCAAGGCATGTTGCAAGCTATCTTCACCATAGCCTCTCTCTTGAAGCCTATCTCTAGCCTCAAAAGAAATTTCCTCTTACAATTTCCTTCTGAGGTATTCCGAGCAATACGTTTAAATTCACCCAGGGGCAGGGATTTAAGCAAGTGAGGAGGGTATATGCTGTCTGCATGTAAAAAGTTATTTACCACAGTGTTTTTCCTAAATGGCTTGAACTGGATATTCTTTTCTAAACCTACATAAAACTCAAAATCTAAAAATTAAATCCTAGAGTCAGCTTTCACTAAAGAAAAGTTTAAATTGTGCCCATATGAATTTAGATCAGAAAAAAATAAATCAAACTTCTTGGGATCACCCTTGCATAGAAGAATGAAGTTGTCAATGTAACGCTTAAACAATGCCACATATTTTTTTTATAGAATTCGAACTGTAAATATACATTTTTTTCAAAAAATTCCATGTACAAGATTGCATTTCTATATCTTTTACTTGCAGAAAAACATCATTTTCAAATCTGAAATAATTATGTGTCAGACAAAATTCTAACAACTTCACTACAAATGCAGTTTTAGGGCCTTCACCCATAATGTCCCAAATAGCCTCAATATCCCATTTTAATTGAATGTTTGTATACAATGAGTTAACATCTACCACCACCCAAATGTAATCATCCTACCATTGTTCCTCAGTGTTATTCACATGTGCAGGGATCTTTCTCAAATATTTTTTCAATAACAAATCCAGAAATTTACCTACATTCTGCAAATAAGAACCCACTCCTGAAACAATTGGTCTCTCTGGTGGATCCATTAAATTCTTATGTAACTTAGGAAGTGCATAAAAGGTGGGGTTATATTTTTTTTGATGTATAACTTTTTAACATTTTCTTTGGTTAAAAACCCTAACCTTTCTCCCCTCGCTAAAATTTCGAGGAGTTGTTCTTTAAAGCTATTAACTGGCTTATAGGTTAATTTCTTACAATCTTCTTCCACCAACAAAAGCTTATACACCATCTCATTGTATTTTAGTCTAGACATTATCACCCAGTTGCCCCCCTTGTCTGCTGTTTGTTTGAATACAAAGTCTGTCAACTTGCTTCTTAACTCATTCAACATTTTCCATTCATTATCTTATTTTGCTGTTTTTTTTTTTGCTATCTTCTCTGCAATACACTGATGAAGTAGTCTTTTAAAAGTGCACTTTCTCTTACTTTTATAACAAGACTTCTCCTGTGGTGCTTGTGGTTGATACTGTGTATTCTAGAAAGGTCAGTGCCTCATATCCAACACTGTTGAACGTGTGTGTGTGTGTGTGTGTGTGTGTGTGTGCGTGTGTGCGTGTGTGTGTGTGTGTGTGTGTGTGTGTGTGTGTGTGTGTGTGTGTGTGTGTGTGTATGTGTCTATTGTCAGGTACGTATGCATTTGCTCTACTGCACAATATTGAGGTCATTCTTTCAAATGTGCTCTATCTCACCCTTGCATTAAGACTTCTCCTGTGGGACTTGTGTACTGTAGTTTGTGTAACTAGATAGGGAGGTGGTTCAAATGCAGCACTGTTTAAATGCTATGAGTGTGCAATTATTAAAATGTCAATGAAATGAAGTATCATATATTAAAAACTGTAGCACTACAAGTTTTTTTGCAGTAATGTGAACAACTGCATATAAAATGTTCCATAAAGCAAAGCTTTATTGTAAATTTGAAAAGGATACATAAGTCATTATAAAAGATTGCCATTATTTCCATTCCTAACCATATTTGTTGTCTACAGTTTTAAACTATTCGTTCATTTTTAGTAATAAATGTCTTTATGTTATAATCAATATAAAAGGGAGTTGCAAGATAGAATGTGCTCACAAAGGAAAATAGTTGATTAAAACATATGTGCGTAACAAACTAGTATTTGTACAGTTTACAGTTTAGAAACTTCACATTTGACAGCATATAGTAAGAACACTCTGTGTGGTTTATTTATTTTTATTTTACATTTGTGGACCAGGATAGTCCGACTGGATGCATGTCCATTTTCAGCGGAGGCCCGGGGAGAAAAGCTCCAAGGAGAGGAGTGTGGTTATTAGTAAGAATGTTCTGGATTTTAGAAATTCCAGTTGTATATGTCTAAAATGTGCATACAGAAAGTATAAGAAGCTATATTTTGCACAATACACTTTTATACAGTCATCCTGTTTTTATTGACTTGTTCCACACATAGTTTATCTGTCTTAAAGTACCATTTTCAAAAACAACTGAAACAAAAGGTACATAAAAATATATGTTTACTACTCTTTTTCTATTGCAGCTAATGTCTGTTGACATTTATGTTTATTATGCCATTTACAGTACACATTTTACAAGTACTATTCTTCCATGAATAAAGTAGTAGAAGATGAAAAATAAATAGAACAGCAAGTACAATAAAGAAGTGCAATTTTACAGCTACACTGGTATGATTCGTGAGTAAAATTATCTATATATGATTTACTGATGCAGTTGGAGCAGAGACAACAACAGAAGGAAGTATGTTGGAGCTGATTGTAACTCATAACATATGAATGCATACGCTTAGGCATTAAAACAAATGTATCACTTATCTTATTTATAAGCTGCTGTTGTTATTTAATTTATATAATGTATCTGCATGAAAATGTTGGAGCTGAGGCATACCCTTAATTTAGGCCCCTGCATGGAGCCTGTTTTTAAGACATGCAAATAGCATCATTTTTAAAGTCATGTGATCAGGTATGTGATACAGGGTACAGTGCTTTCTCTGCAGTGCTTACAAAAATGTAAACATATGAAGCTGTTAGTTCCAACTTCAAATTCTACATTATTTACTGTGAGACAAAAAGTTACTTTTAAAGAGAAATAGGGGTGTAGGTATATTGATAATTATGGTATGTGAGAGTGTTCAATCTCGCCGTTTGTTCTTACACCTGGTTTCGGAGCCGATCCTCGGCTCCGTGTCGGCCGCTTGGCAAGCTCTGCATCGAGAAGAAGCTCGAGACCAACCTAACTCCCACAATCCCCCTCTGCCTTTACCTCAGATCTAGTTTGCCGCTGCAACATTCGCATCAGATTGATGAGCTCGAGCAACCTTAAGCTAAGATTTATAATTTTCTTATATTTCTTCTAAATTTTTTTCTAAAAAAATTGTCTTTAAGTGACTGTGTGTGTGTGTTAGTAGTGTTTCGAGGAATTCTCGGTTCCATATAAAGTCTTTTTATATGCTTTATTAGAGTTTTCCCTCAGGGCCTACCCCCCCCTTTAACTTGGATTGACTACTGGATTGACTTTTTACAGGATTTGACAATAAGTTTTCTGGATTAGACAAAATTACTGGACTTGACATAATATTGACTTTTTCACTGTTAGCTGTACCTAAAATTGTGACATGTCTGAGAAAGCTAAGTCTGGCTTTAAACGCTGCCAATGTGGGCAGAAGATGTCGGTGACTGATAATCATAGTTCCTGCGTCTACTGTCTTGGCCCTCTCCATCTGCAAGAAGACTGCTCAATCTGTCATTCTTTCAGTGGAAGGGTCATGATAGATAGGCGCAGGAAACTTATGGATAGGGGGCTTTTGAAGCCTGCTTTTCAAGAGGCTCTGGATGCATCAGACCAGACATCCAAATCCTCGAAGGAATCGAAGACGTCGGAGCCCAGGTCATCAGCTCCGAGCTCTTCAGTCAAAGTTCGATCACCGGTTCCACAGACTTCGGGGCCGAGTGTTGAACTGTTGTCAGTTTCCGAGCCTCGAGTCTTGGAACCGGTGACGGAGCTCCCTCCCCCGGCACTGTTGAGGTCGGCTCCGTCTTCGATTCCTTCGACGCGCTTTTCCAGGCCCCTCTCCGACACCGATGTCGACCGCGTGGTGCAGAAATTAATGGAGAATACGGCCTTATCCAAACTCATCTCTGTCTCCTCCCAGTTGGTGTCGAGACTCGAAGGCCTTCCCTTATCTCCACCTGTTCCTCCTCCGAAACCTATCCAGTCTTCGGAGCCGGGAGAGGCTGATCTGGTGATTGTGGAGCCCTCGGTGCCAGAACTGTCCTTTTCTCGGTCGGCTCCGTTCACCTCGACTCCGTCGGAACCGGTACCGGAGTCTCGGAGCCGAAGATCCATCATTGGATCCGGGACTGAGAGTCGGACCGATGTTTCGGTTCTGACGCTCCCTCTCGGGGCCTCGGCTCGGATCGACTCGGCTCCGTCCTCGGGGTCGATGCCTTCGGTGCCTGTCTCGGGGATTCTTCCAATTTCCTCGGAACCGGGAGATACCTCGACTCGAGACCCAGGGGCCTTCGACCTCATGAGGAAGGTGTTGTCTACTCAGACAACCACGTCAGCAGAAACAGCTTCTCCTTCCCATAAAGGACCGTTATCCTCCTCTGCACCCACGGCTACATCTAAGTGTCGAGCACCAGTGTCTCAGCCACCCCTGGAGGGTGCCCCCTCTTCCTCGGAGGCTTCTTCGGATGCCACCCCCGAGGAAGTTCCGAGGAAAAGATTGTGTAAGAGGAGACACTTAGATTCTCCACAAGAATCATTGACATCGGACACTGACTTGGATGAGTCAGAAGGGTCCCCAAAGTCACCCTCAGAGGATGTCTCTTTTTCTGACATCCTGGAGATCCTAAAGCAGAGAGGTGATTGGCAATCCCTCCCCCCTTCTGAGGATGAGTCAGTCTTGCTGAAGGCATTCGGTGCTCGGCCTTCCTCCTCCTGGGTCACTCTGCCCTTCGATGAGTTGATGGAGCTGATTGCTCAAAGGGCGTGGGAGACGCCTGACACGATGGAGCCAGTCCCTAGAAAGCCTAATAAATATATTACTGCCCCTCAGGATAAAGCTTATCTGACAAAGGGAGTGCCAGTGGACGCTATGGTGGTGGCAGCGGCCACGAAGAAGGAGATGTCTGAATCTTCCTCATCTGTCCATCCGCCTAACAGAGATTCTAGGACTATGGACAGGTATGGGAAGGGCATTTTTAGTTCAGCGGCTTTTTCTATGCGATCCCTGAACTACTTGACCCACTTCACACGGCTACAGAGGGATCTAATCAAAGAGTTGGGAGATACCCTCCAGGGTACTACAGATGCTGCTGTCTCAGAGAAAGTTACAGCACATCTCAATACCCTTACATCTATTGTGAACTCGTCCATGAGGCTGATCTCATACGCAGCCGAAGGATCGAGTAGGGCAGCAGCTTCAGCGATTGCTCTTCGTAGACAATCCTGGATGCGCTTATGTTCATTTGCGGAGGCCTTCAAGTCTTCCTTTACTAATGCCCCATTTGATGGTGCCACTCTCTTTGGCCCCAAAGTAAAGGAGACCCTTACCCAGTGTGAGCAAGAGGGAAAGACTCTGTCTGCTGTCGGAGTCCGTTTTTCCACCCCATCCAGACCGTACCCCAAAGGGCAACGTGGTGGAAAAATGTGGTTTCGAAAACCCCAAGGGTCTTTCCCAGGCACACAGGGTGATGCCCCCTCTAGAGGCAGAGGAGGGGGCAGAGGTGGAAGACGCCACCCTGGCGGCAGAGGGGGTCCGCAAAACCAAGGTGACAGGGATACACCCCCTGGGAAACCTTTCCAGCACTCCTGAGAGGAGGCCCGACTGTCCTGCTCTGGAGGCAGTCGGGGGTCACTTAGCTTTATACCCTCAGGCCTGGCAAAGTCTTACATCAGACAATTGGGTAAAAAGCATTGTTACCAGAGGCTACAGAATACCCTTCCTATCGCCCCCAATTCCGCAGAAAAGACTCCCAGATGTGCCGCCCCATCTGCGAGGCCCTGCAGCTATAGAAATTTCAAAGCTGCTAGAAAGAAGAGTCATCCAACCAGTCCCAGCGGACCAAAGAGGATTCGGAACTTACTCAAGGTTCTTTTTAGTTCCAAAGAAGACAGGGGACTGGAGGCCAATTCTGGACCTGAGCAAACTCAATACCTTCGTCAAAAAAGAAAAGTTCTGGATGGTCACGCTTCAATCGATCCTTCCATTTTTACAGAAGGACAACTGGATGTGCTCAATAGATCTGAAGGACGCATACTACCACATCAAAATGGCCAGGGCGTCCAGGGATCACTTGCACTTCCGGCTGGGAGCCAGTCACTTTCAGTTTTGAGCCCTGCCCTTTGGTCTGACCTCAGCCCCCAGGGTTTTCACCAAATGCATGGCTGTGGTAGCGTCTCACTTGAGACGCCTGGGATTCCAGGTGTTTCCGTATCTGGACGACTGGCTCCTTTCTGCCACCACCCAGCGTCAACTGATTCAGGCCAGGGATTACACACTACAGCTTTGTGTTCAACTCGGAATTTCCGTAAATTTTGAAAAATCTTTACTACAGCCATCACAGCATATCTTATTCATAGGAGCAGAATTGGATACGCGTTGTTTAGTTCTAAGGCTTCCTCCGGAAAGGATAGCCTCACTACAAAGCCACATATCTCTCCTTCTGTCATCCAGAAAATCCCCAGCAAAGCTGGTTCTGAAGGTCTTGGGTCTCATGGCAGCTTCTCTCATTGCGATACCCTTGGGAAGACTGCACATGAGAGTTCTACAATGGCTACTGTTTGCACAATGGTCGTTCCAACAGCTACCTCTGACACACGAAATTCTAATCACAAACACATGCAAATCACACCTAGCCTGGTGGCTCCAGACTTGCAATCTTTCCAGCGGAAGACCATTTGTGCTACCAACGCCGACAGCTATGGTTACCACGGATGCTTCCCTGATAGGGTGGGGGGGCATCTTTCAGGGACAGACAGTCCAAGGCGAATGGACCAATTTAGAGTACAATCTGCACATCAATGTTCTAGAGTTGAGGGCAGTGTTTCTAGCGTTGCAACACTTTGCTCCCCTTCTTCCTCTAGGGACTATTGCAGTTCAGACGGACAACATGTCCGTAGTCTGGTACATAAACAAACAAGGGGGAACCAAGTCTTATCAGCTATGCAGAGAGGCCATGAGAATCTGGCAATGGGCGGAGTCCACGGGTCACTTTCTGATAGCAACGCACATCCCGGGGTCATCCAACGTCATAGCCGACAGGTTGAGCAGAGCAATCCTGTTGCCTCACGAGTGGTCCCTCAAACAGTCAGTTGCGAAGAAGATTTTTCGCAAATGGGGCCAGCCTTCCTGCGATCTTTTTGCGTCTCCAATGAACGCCAAGTGCAGGAGCTATTTTGCCCTATTACCCCCTCCAGGGGATGTCCCCAGGGACGCTCTGGTTCACGATTGGCCCCCGGGTCTCCTTTACGCTTTTCCTCCCTTTCCCCCTGATTGCAAAGTTTCTGCAGAAAGCCAACAACCTGCAAAGGACGATTATCCTCATTGCCCCATTCTGGCCTCGTCAAATCTGGTTTCCCTTTCTTCTGGCACACCGCATTCGGGAACCCTGGATCCTGGACCCAGAGCCGGATCTACTGACCCACTCGTCAGGGGCTCCCCACCCCTCGCTACTTTCTCTCAAACTAGCAGCTTGGCTGCTCCGCTTCCCTACTTAGCCAGGTCTGATCTTCTTTCACCTGCAGTTCAGAATATACTAGTGGCTTCTCATAAAGCTTCCACTACAAAGACTTATACTAGTAAATGGAAGCGTTTTGTTTACTGGGCAAATACACAGCAATTGGACTCTGTTATAGCTCCATTAAATAAGATCTTGGAGTTTTTAACCGAATTGTTCCACCAAGGAGCTTCTCCTGCCACTTTGAGAGTGCAATTGGCTGCCATTTCCAACTTTCATGTGGAAGAATGTGGGGCTCCTATTATGGCTCACAGACTTTGTAAGGCCTTTCTGAAAGGATCTTTCCATATTAGACCACCAGTTAGAACTCCTACATCACCTTGGAACTTGAACCTTTTATTATCTAAATTGATGCTACCACCATTTGAACCAGCCTCTTCTTGTCCATTGAAATATTTGTCGTGGAAGACCCTCTTTTTGGTGGCCATTACATTGGCTAGACGGGTGTCAGAGCTTCAAGCTCTTTCTATTAAACATCCTTATTTGATCTTTCACTCTGATAGAGTATCTCTTCGCACTAATCCTTCCTTTCTCCCCAAAGTTTGCTCCGTTAATAACATTAATCAATCTATTGAGCTCCCTACCTTTTTCAAAAACCACTCCAATAAGTTGGAGTATATGTTACACAAGTTGGGTGTTCATAAACAACTTAGGTTTTACCTGGATAGAACAAAGGACCACAGGAAAACAGATCAACTTTTTGTAGCCTTTGCAGACAGCAGGAAAGGTTTAGCAGTTACTAAACGAACCCTTTCCAAATGGCTAACTGATTGCATTATATTTGTTTATGCTACTTCGGAACAAACTTTACCTGTCAAACCCAAGGGGCACTCTACAAGATCAGTATCTACATCCCTGGCTCATGCAGCTCGCTTACCATTAGACACTATTTGTGCAGCTGCCACTTGGTCTAAACCACATACATTCATTTCTCATTACAAGGTAGACAGGGTTTCTAGGGACAGGGCAACCTTTGGTTCCACTGTGCTCAAGAACGTTCTCCCGTGAGTTCCTCAGGAACATGGAGCTAGGGACGCTACCCAGGTGTAAGAACAAATGGCGAGATTGAACACTCTCACATTTAGAAGTTATGTCCTTACCATAACGTTCCATGTGGAGTGTTCATCTCGCCTTTGTTCTTACATTCCCACCCTCCCACCCTCAGGAAGAACGTCCAGTTTGGTGTCTGGTTTGGTTTCTCCTGCTTCTGCATTATGCAGTTGTTGTGTATATATGTATATATATATATATATATATATATATATATATGTATATGTGTTTCTTCAGTTATGTTGTTTTTGCATAAATGTGTTACTCTCTCTGTTGACTTCTGGTTTGCTTGCAAACTAGATCTGAGGTAAAGGCAGAGGGGGATTGTGGGAGTTAGGTTGGTCTCGAGCTTCTTCTCGATGCAGAGCTTGCCAAGCGGCCGACACGGAGCAGAGGATCGGCTCCGAACCCAGGTGTAAGAACAAAGGCGAGATGAACACTCCACATGTAACGTTATGGTAAGGACATAACTTCTAATTCTATACCTTCTGTTATAAACATTCATAAAATAGGCATTGACTTAATTACAAGTACTAAACTTCCTTAGAATGCCGTTAAATAATTCACTACATAAGGATGTGTTTAGCATTAGGGATATCTTGCACTGTGAAACAAATGTTTCATTATATATTTATTTATTTGCCTTTCTTTGCTGGGAAGTCTAACTGAGCAAAGCCCCTTTTGATTGGAAACATGGGGGGAAACCTCCTCATTATACATATATGCATAAACTAACAATAAAATATACTATACAACCTTCAGGAATATATAACTTAGGTGATCACCATGTTACTTACAAGATATAGTAAATATAGCATGTTAAGCTCGCACACATGTATAGAACACTCAGCGTTATTTAGTGTGTGTATAGTCACATTGTAATCTGAACACACTGACAGCAACTGAGATATACTTTCTCTAGGCAATTCACTTGAGACCTGTAACCAGGAGATTATTTAAATTATAGTAGTATAAGAATTTTTTGAATTTGCTTGATTTAAATGAATGAAGAGTGGACCTATTAATTGGGCTGATATAAGAGCTGGACTGTCTTATTGATAGATGTGATTCCACTGGGATTTTAAATTGCAGATAGGACAGGGTTTAGAATAAAATGGGAACTCAGTAGTGGAACTGTTATAGTTTTAAGACTGTTTTATTGAGAGAGATGTCTTCAAAGTGTTTTTAAATCATGGATAAGATGAGATATTTCTGATATCTGCTGTAATTGAATTCCACAGTTTAAGAACATATACAGAGTACCGACAGTCACAATTTAGATTTTTTGATTTTTTAGTAAGTACTAGGAGTTAGTTTAGTGAGTACAGTTCCCCAGGAATATGTACCAGTTTAATAACTAGCTAGTGTCAGGGCATTTGTCTGGGGTATAGAGAGGATGTTGCAGCTAATGTTAATGCAGGCTAGTAGATTAGTTAGCTCCAGTCAGTTAAGGGACTGAAGCAATAGCTAGCTAAGGTGGGGCAAACAGGGAATCCACCCTAGGTGTAAGGGGTAACAGGGGGTGCGATTGTGAGATGCCAATCAGTTGTTCTTTGCTGGTATTTCTGAATATTGATACAAAAACATATTTCGATACTGATTTTCAACAATACTTAAATGATTTTTAGCAAGCCGTATGCTATAAATGTAGCATGCAGCTTGCTACAGTTTAGACGTATAATTAGCCCTTTTTTTGATCTTCAGCTGAATTAAAGGGCAGGCCATTGGACCTGGTTTTCTGGTTGGTTCCTTTAGAACAGTGATGTGTTTGTTTAGTGTGGCCACTTGTAAATTTAGCTGAGAAGATTGTAAGTTTGGAAAAATTAATGTGGCATACAGGAGACAAGGAACTAGATATGTCTGAGCTATAGGCTTACATGCATGCTCTGTTAGAAAAGGTTTGATTTTATTAAGAAGTCGTTTTTGGTTGTTCTTTGAATTGCAGGTTGGCTGTGATAATAACATTTTAATCTGTAGACAGCTAACTTTCTCTGCAGCTGTATATTTTGTTGCAGCTCAGTTCTATTATTGACTAATAATATTTTTAAGTCTTAATAGTATAATTTTTGGGATGGAGGTGAAAATATCACTAGTTTAGTTTTACTTGGATGCTTACTTCTCATTCTCTTAGAGCAAGAAATCTGGACAAAGCTATAAGTAATGGGGGGAAAGGCCCAAAAATAGGGAACACCTTTTAAATATTGCTCTTATAAACTTAGGATGTTGCTAGAATGACAGGATTTCTTTCAGCATGCATTTTCTGAAGGATATGAAGTGGAAATCTCAAATGTATGTCATTATTTAGTGACTTCAACCCTCAGTGATTTGCCAGAAAAATACAGACTATATGAGGAACAGACCACAAATATGAAGCAAAAATCTCGACATTCTGCGAAAATCTGGTTGGTGAGAGGTGTGCCCTGTTGCTATGCTTAAGGAGAGGTAGAAAGGTTTCCTTCCTAAATTTGGTTGTATTCCTAAAAACATTATATGACTGTGTTTATGTATTTTATATGTTTTCATATAGCAAATGATAACTAAAGGCATCAGACATAATTCCTTCATGGGAAATTTGTTAGGATTCTGTTTTTAGCAATCAAAATATTTTTTTTTCTGTTAACTTTATATGTCTTTGTGATCATATGTATTAACTGTCTTAATTCAAACAGATTGATAGGAGAGTCAGAAGTTTTATTAATACATTTAGACCAATCAATAGTAAGCCAACTTAGGATAGTGTTTTAATTAATATATTTGCAGTTATCCAGAATAATATGTCTTCAAAGGCTGATTTTTTGGTACTAAGCAGTATATACAATGTAGCTAGGCATACTGAATTTTGTGAATTTATATTATGTATAGCTACTAGGATTTTAATGTTATTGGTGTTTGATATTTGTGTGGGGTGCACTTGCAAGATTGAAAGTGTTTGAATATGTAATAGCTATGTTACCAGATGACAGTATTTTTTCATCTTTTGTGTGTGATTTAAGCCAGGTTTCTAATACTGCAATTATGTTAGGAATACAGAGAGAGAGAGAGAGAGAGAGATACCCAGCTATTAAAATCTGTTATTTTATTCTGCATATTTGCAGACAGTTACATGACATATTTTATAGCAGTAGAGCTACTCCAGAAAGAATTAATATTGAACAAGACAGTATTATTGCTTTGTCAGTGGTGCAACAGGTGTGGCATTCACCTTTGGTGCTGGGAGCCCAGAAGGCTGTGGGCTCTCTTCCCACTCCAGGTGATTGGATTGCTGATACTACATTGCAGCATTAGAGTATGCTGCATTCCTGGGTGTGTCACATTAGGGTGTGCTGCATTCCTGGGTGTGTCACATTAGGGTATGCTGCATCCCTGGGTGTGCCACATTAGGGTATGCTGCATTCCTGTGTGTGTCATATTAGGATATGCTGCATTCCTGGGTGTGTCACGTTAGGGTATGCTGCATTCCTGGGTGTGTCACATTAGGGTATCCTGCATTCCTGGGTGTGTCACATTAGGGTATGCTGCATTCTTGAGTGTCACATTAGGGTATGCTGCATTCCTGGGTGTGTCACATTAGGGTATGCTGCATCCATGGGTGTGTCACATTAGGGTATGCTGCATTCCTGTGTGTGTCATATTAGGATATGCTGCATTCCTGGGTGTGTCACATTAGGGTATGCTGCATTCCTGGGTGTGTTACATTAGGGTATGCTGCATTCCTGAGTGTCACATTAGGGTATGCTGCATTCCTGGGTGTGTCATCCTTCAGATGAGACATTAAACTAAGGATGCACCTCAGGCTTATATTAAAATGTCCCATATTACCTATCACAAGGAGTAGAGAAGTTCCCCAATGCCCTGGCCAGATTTCTCCTAATAGTATAAATGTTACCTCAAGTCTGCCCTGAAAAGACCCCAATAGTCTAATTGGACTGTATCAAGTCAACAAAAAGATAAAATAAAGAATAACAAAAAATAAATAAATACATGGCAGAAATGGATTAAGGAGAATGTCTACATGTTTTAGAAATAATTTGTCCTTATTTTTCTAAGCTGGTGTTTAGGTTTTTGCTTTGAAGTTGTGCTATATCTGACTTATTTCATTTTAGATGTTTGATTTATTAGTAGATATTTTGAATTAACAGGTCAATGGTATTAGATCTAAACATATGAGAGATCATTGTTGCACTATTAGCTGTTTTAGATTGTGCACTTTTGTGGGAATGTGAGTATAATAGTAGTATGACTTAGGTGGGATGTTGTAATTGGTGAGTATAGTTAGGGGAAAAGAAAAGCAAGCAAAACTAAATATATTATTTTACAAATGTAACATCTGTAGCTAGATTGTGTTCGCTTTTCCATCCTAGTGGAGTAAATGTGCTTGTTTTCCATAATGTAATGGTGAAATTTGAAAGTTGCAACTGGTAGTTTGATTGCAATTCAGTGTATATTTTTGTATCAGAAGTTAGTGAGTCACACTGCTGTTTGAATTATTATTAAGGTGTTATACTGTTGTGTGCATAGGAAAGAGTGACTTCACATGAAGTCAACTGAAGGAGATATGGGAGGTATGTACTCAGAAGACACTAGAAGTATTCTGAAAAACTGGGTTAGTTTTACTGATGCATAACAAAGAGAAGTACTTTGATTGTACATGTTTTGTTTAGTTTGTTTACCAGGGTAGTACACTGATTTTTACAATCAAATTAATCTAGCTATTGATATGGGTTTATCTGTAGGATGTATGTGCCTGGATCTTAGTAGAGCATTTGATATGCTTTCTCATGTTATAATAACAAACTGAAAAAATATGAAATAAACTGCTATAGATCAGAAACTGGTTTATTGGCAGAACTCAACAGGTTATGGCAAATGACACTTACTCAGATATTATGTCTGCAAATTCAGGAGTTCCATAGTGGTCAGTATTAGGGCTTTTTCTTTTTAATCTAATGATGGCTACATTTCCTGTAGACAGTAGTGTTGGATAGATGACTGCAATGTGGGTTTTATAGCCATCACTGACAAGGTATGTTCATATGTTAATGGTCAACTGGAAAACACATATAGATGGGCTAAAGAAAACAATTTTAAGTCAAACTCAAAGTAAACTTTATAGTCATTCAGATCAACAAATGCAATGTATCACTGGATGAAATGTCATTCCTTCAGGCTGGTGTGCATTGAAAACAGTTTTCACAAGAGGGTGAAGGAAGCATATAACGGAAGAAATTCTAGACAGTACAGATATAAATACATACATAGATAACTTACCCACCACCATTTTAGCAGCATAGCATAATTCACATTTCCCTTCCTTGTGCAAGTAATAATTTAGTTCAGATTGCATAACTTAGATAAAGAGAATGATTTAATTCTACGACAGTAAAGACAATCATATTCCACTTATGGTGTCCTCAAGAACGGAGAATGTTGACATTGTTAAGCTTAGTTGATCAACAGTCTGATAGTTCGTGGGTTAAGGTTAGTTATTCAACAGTCTGATCGCTTGTGGGTTAGGGTTAGTTCTTCAACAGTCTGATCGCTTGTGGGGTAAGATTAGTTGGTCAACAGTCCGATTGCTTATTGCTTGTGGGTTAAGGTTAGTTGTTCAGCACTCTGATTGCTTATTGTTTGTGGGTTAAGGTTAGTTGTTCAGCAGTCTGATTGCTTATTGTTTGTGGGTTAAGGTAAGTTGTTCAGCACTCTGATTACTTATTGTTTGTGGGTTAAGGTAAGTTGTTCAACACTCTGATTGCTTATTGTTTGTGGGTTAAGGTTAGTTGTTCAGCACTCTGATTGCTTATTGTTTGTGGGTTAAGGTTAGTTGTTCAGCAGTCTTATTGCTTATTGTTTGTGGGTTAAGGTTAGTTGTTCAGCACTCTGATTGCTTATTGTTTGTGGGTTAAGGTTAGTTGTTCAGCACTCTGATTGCTTGTGTAATAATAAGTGGCATATGATGTACTTTGGTAAAACAATAATAAGACATCCATTATTTTCTGAAAATGTAATGCTATCTGAAGTTGTTGAAATTCTTGATTTAGGTATTACTGTTATGAATAAAGTATCTTTTGATAACTATTCAGGTGTTATTAAGACTAAAACAAATGAGATGCATGTTAAAAATATTTTACTTTGTGATGCCAAGGCAATGCCTGCTCTCTATAAAACCTACCTTAAACCATTGCTTGAATGCAACTTATTTTCTAGCTACAGCGAGACCCAAAGGAAATTTACTAAATGTATTCCTTCTGTGAAAAAAATGAGTTATAAAAAAAGGTGCTGAAAACTGCATCTGTATACCCTGAACTGTAGCCATTATGGGAGAAAAAAACAATTCTTGCTTTTAGTGCTTATAAAGATGAGATAAAGCAAGTTTTGTTGAACCTAGAATTATGCTGTAATGTCTTACTCACAAATACTCTAACCTGAAATATAAAATCCCCATAAATAGATCATTGAGATCAAAGTTCATTACTAAGACTATTCTAAGGAAATGGAATGCTGTTCCATAAGAAATGTGGGAATCTAGGAGTATAGATATGTTTAAGATGTAGTTGGACACATGGATAGGTGATAGAGTTTATGACCCCATTTTTTTGGAGTCAGTGTATTAAGCAGTTCATAGCCTTATTACTAGAATTTATAACTTGAACTTATGAACTGGAGGATGTGTTTACATTTTAGTAACCTGCGTTGTGCACTGCTGCATTTAATGTATTAAAATAGTAATAATACTAGGGAGGCAATTGCTTGTATAATTATTCAGTTCCTACAGTTTCAAACTTAATTTCTTACTTTACTTTCTTTTATTTTCAATGACTGCTTGCCATTGTCCCTTTAACAGTTAATTACAATGTGCTTCACAGTTTTCAATCAAAACACACTGCTTCACTGAACTGCTTGAGAAAGTCATTTAGAACAGTAGTTTTCGACCTTTTTACGCTTGGGGACAGGTGAAAATAGAATTATTTCAGGGATTGCTAAGGCAGAAATAAAAAACATTACTCATAGGATCATAGGAAGTTACTAGGCTAATGCCCCTAGGACCCTTACAAACCTAGCCAAGTTCTGCTCCTGTTTTCATGATCAGCACCTATTGCCCCTGTCCAAGAGAGATGCAGGTGGAACCCATGGGGAGAATTTATGGTTACCCACCCAGTCGTCCAGATTGCACGTGCAGAGGGCCAAAGACGTGCTCTCCTTTACATGAATTGGGAGTCTTTTCCACAGGTGTGGTAACCTCTGGAAGACAAATCTGTCCCTCCAGCAGGGTCTATGAATGTTGCATACCAGGTTAAGTTCTTTAGAGCGAGTAACCTGTGAGTCATTGGACTTGATATGCAGCATTTCCAGTAAAGCAGAGCCAGAGATTGCCTTATATGGAAGGGTGAAATTGCCTCTGAGTAGTCTGTATGAAATGGAGTAAAGTGACAGTGATTTCAGCTGATCCACATAGGACAGATGCTGAAGATCTTGAATTCTCCTTTTGAGGAATCTTTGTGGTCTCACCAATTGCTGCAGGTGCTTCGAAAGGTACATACCAAAATTAGCATTTTACTCAATTATTGATCTGATGAGGGAAGAATACAGGGAGGTGATGACTTTTTTTTTTTTTTTTTTTGGATGCAATGCCCTTACTTATGAGATGAGCAATATAAAATGCCCTTTTTACCACTGTGGAGACATGGTGATCAAAGTTAAGGTTGCTGTCAACCTGTGTGCCCAGGTCTCTCACCACTGAGTGCATGCTTAGGGTGTTTCTATTGATGTGGTAGTTAGCTGGAACATCACTATTACCAAAAGGGATGATAATACATTTTTTTGCATTGAGTTTAAGGCTGTGACTTTGGCACCAATCATTTGTTTGCATAAGACCCTCTTGTAGGATGTTGACATTGTTTGGGGATTCTATGACTGCTCCCAGGTTGCAGTCGTCAGCAAACTTTGTCAGCCACAGAACTTTAGTTTTTGCTTGCACTTCAGAGAAATAGATTTCAAACAGTAGAGGTCCTGGGACTGATCCCTGTGGAACACCACTGGTTATGGGTCTGCTGTTGGAGGTGGATTCCCCTGTTTTCCCTGTATGGGTTCTATCGGTGAGCCAGTTAGCGACCCACCTAATGATATAAGGGTTGATACCTAGCTGGGTGAGTTTGTCAATAATGCCTGAGTTAGGAATAGTGTCAAAAGTCTTGGCTGAGTCCAAGTAGGCTGTATACACAGTTTTCCCCTCATCCAGGGCTCTGTTGACTGTCTCAAAGAAGTCCACCAGGTTTAACAGGCATGATCTCCCTTTGACAAATCCAAGCTGAGTAGGGTCAAGTGTTTGGAGATTACCTATATCTTTGTTGATAAAGTCCATGATGATTTGATCCATGGCCTTGTAGATAAGGCTAGTTGGGCTAATAAGTCTAAAGTTCCCGGGGTCAGTGGAAGCACCACTTTTGTACAGGGGGATAACGGTGGCCATTTTCCATTCAGCTGGATGAAGCCAGTACTTAGACTATGATTGGAAAGAGTACCTAATGGTGTTGCTAATTTTTTTTGGAGCCCATGTAGGTCACAGCCTGGGATGTTATCAAGTCCCATAGATGCTGTATTTTTGGCCTTAGAGAAGGTGTATATGACATACTCTCTAGAGATACAAGGTGGGGGACAGGTGGAAAGAATGTCATGGGCTATGTATGGTGGGGAAAGGTGACTGAAATTTTCACGGAACCTGTCAGCTAACAGGTTTGCTATGTCCAAAGGCTCAGTGTATGTGGTATCATTAACTACCAGTTCGGCGCAAATCTGAGTCTTACCTTTTAGGCTTCAGATGTAACTAAAGAATGCCTTATGGCTGTCCATAGCTGAGGGTGCTAATTTGGATTTGTAGTTAGCTTTGGAGGACTTCACAAGAAGTCTTATTTGCTTGTTTAAGCTGAGGAGGGATTGTTTTCAGTTTAGGGAACACTCTCTCTTACTTTTGGATAACAATTTCTTCCTCTTATTGTTTAGCCTGTTAATAGCAGGTGTCCACCAGGCAGGTTTACTCTTCCTTGAAGAGCTCTTTATGGTCCTATCAGGTACAGCTATGTCAATAAAGTTATACAGATGTTTGTAAAAAGCATTGGTGTAAGACTCAGCATAGTTGCCAGTTCCATCTGAAGGGGGAGGTGCAGTGAATCTATTTATACCATCCCTTAGAAGTATATAATGTGTTTTGGAGAAGTTTTTTAGTTTAGTTGCTGCTGGGGGGGGGGTCAAGTGTGATAGTTACTTCTAATGAGACTTATTTGTGGTCAGATCTAACAAAGGAAGACCTCACAGTGGGGGTGCTACAGAGTTCCCCCATATTGGTAACACCAGACCAGAATGTTGGAATTAGCCCATTTCCTCACTGTAGTGTGATCTCAGAGTTGGTATATTTAATTTGCAGGGGTACAATTAATGTAACATTGACAGTAGAGTATCTTAAGGTATATAGATTGGGTGACTGACGTCACCTCCTGCTATGTCAAATACATCGAACTACAGATGTGAATGTATTCATTTTCACCATGGCTGCTGTTTCAAAGTTCCGAGTTCAGCATTTTGGGTCGACCATTGTGACTGGTTGACAAATGTAGTTTCAGAATTTCAGTAGTAAACTGGAACAGACAAAAAATATGAAGCAAAAATCTGGACATTCTGTGAAAATCTGGATAGTTGAGAGATAGCTCCTTCCCTCTTTTCGGTATCTACTTCTCAGAGATCAAGGCCAATATCAAATTCCACTGGCTGACCAAGTTTGCACATGAATGAAAATTAGGTGCGGTCATAGAATCCACCAAAGACACAAATGACTTCTAAGAAGCCCTGACACAAATTAATAACTGGTGCCAGAGCCACAGTCTAAAACTCAATGCCAAAAAACGCTTAATAGTATCCTTTGGGAAAACAGCCACCCCTGGAAACTACCACATTGATAATACACCCTTTAGAGAAGACCCAGTAGGGAGGAACTTAGAACAGCATGTAGATAGTAACCTGGCCTTTGATCATCATGTGTCTACTGTAGTAAGGGAATCATTCAGTGTTGTGTAACTTATAAGCAGGGGTATATCTATGTTCACTGAAGTCAGCCCTCATCAGAGCACTCATTTAGTGCAATGCCCCATTTTGGTATGTACCTGACCAGACATGTACAATAAGTGGAACATCTACAGAGATCCCTCACTAAAAGAGTACAGGGCTTTAATGACTCAAAACCATATACCTGTACTGTGTTGCTTATAGACTGCTGAAAGGGGATCTATGCTTGGCATACAAGGCATTCTCTGATCCTACTCTGTTGGACATAATGCACATTTGCAAAAAAAAAAAATAGTATAAGAATTATCCAGTCAAAGGACTTAAACCTGATTTGTGACATAAGTAGGACACGATGGAAATATATGTGTCTCAGAGGCTATCCTTTCTCTGGAATAGGCTTTCCATCAGCTTGAATCAGAGTTCTTCCATAATCCAATTCAAGCATAACTTGGATTAGTGAATGGGGAATTAGAAATGTAGAACCAAAATACTGGACAGAGAAGGGCAAAGTACTATGGTGGAGAACACAAGTTTATTTTTAACGCACAATTAAGAAACACGTTTTTGTCCAAGTAACTCCCGGACTTCTTCAAAAATGAACAATCATTAAGCCTAAATAGTTTTATATACACTTAAAATGAATCAGGTGATAAATCAATTAAGCATTTAAAGAAACATCCTTAAAAATGCGAAGCTGAAATAAAACATATGCTAAAACTTTAAAATGACATATTAAAATAGGCAAATTAAAATTGTCAAATAACTTGAAATATACACTTTTGTATAAAAAAGTATTGAGACATATCATAAAATAAATAAATAACATACCAATCATTAGATATTTAGGAACATGAACATTTCTAATATATGTACTGGATGGATGAAATGTTTAAAAATATATAAATGAAAAACATGAATAAAAAATAGGAATAAATTCATAATTTAGCTGCCCTTAATTTAAGTAAGGGTGAAAGTGAAATGTGTTCGTTGAGACCTGGGGCTTTGTTGGCTTCTAAAAATAACTGCCAATAGGTCTCCCTATATTCTAATTTATGTTCCCAGGGCCCACCTCTGGATTCCTTGCATACAGTGTCTAACACAAAAAAAAAAAAACTTGTCATTAATACATGAGAGTGTATGTTTGTACGGTACGTTGTTGACATTGCACTTATTAATATCATTCATGTGTTCGTAGATTCTATGTTTGAGGTGTCTGTCAGTTTTGCCAGCATAGAAACTATTACAGCCCCCACAGGTAACCAAATAGACCAGGCCCTGGGAATTACAGTTAGTATAAGTTTTGGCAGTTAATGTTTTGGCTCTACTAGTTAATAGAACCATTACCTTGTTAATAATAAAAGTACCTTGGTTACACGCCCCACATTTATAAGTACCTTTCTTTCTGTGTGGGAAGACATCATCATGTTTCACCAACTCTAGTAAATTTTTTATATTTCGTCCCTTCCTGAACACAACCTTAATAGGTTTACCTTTTAAATTTGGTAAATCAGTGAAACCTGAAAATTTATCCTACTCATCTATTACTATATTTTTAATATGATGGGTATTTGAACTAAAATTGGTTATGAATACCCTACTGTAACAAGCCTCATTCAAACCAGTATGGCTATGTTGGTTAAAAAAGTCTGTACCCATACCTAGAATAGGCTTATAGATATTGTTTCTACCATGTGTAACTTCTGCTCTAATAGAATGAATGAGACCACCAGGGTAACCCCTTTCAAGAAACATTTGTTGCAACACATTACATTCATGAACATAGTCAGAATCATTGGAGGTCATGCGACAAATATGCGCATACTGACCCTTGATGATGCCTTTTTTCTGATAAAAAGGATGTGTACTATGGTAACTAATGTATGTGTTGGAAAAAGTGGGTTTTCTGTAAATTACAGACTTGAAACCCAAATCAGTTTTCTGTAGCATGACATCTAAATAGTGAAGAGCAGAGGAATCAACATGGTATGTAAACTTGAAAAAAATCAGTACTTTGATTAAGATAAGAAATAAAATCTTTCAAAAAGTTTTCACCCGCAAGCCAGGAAATACATATGTCATCCAGAAACCTGGAATAAAAATTCCACTGTTGAGAGAAAATGCAAAGATGTACGAATTTGTCTTCCCAAGCAGATACAATAATATCTGCAAAAGTTGGGGCACAACTAGCTCCCATAGCAACACCTGTTTCTTGACGGTAAAATTCTCCTTCGAAAAATAAAAAAATTATTAAATTATTCTTGAGAACTAATTCCGCCAATTCATTACATAAAAACATCATTGTCACTGACCCCTGGTCTACTCCTTACTGCTTCCTCAAGCCAAGTCAAACCTAGTTGATGAGGAATAACTGAAAATAAGTCAACCACATCAATGGTGGTAAATAAAAGATCAGGTACTAACAATTCTGGTTTGATCCTACTGAGGAATTCCCATGAGTCTTTAAGTGTGTGAAGTTCACTACCCCAAAGAAGTTTTAATTTCCAGTCTAAATATTTGGCTATAGGAGATATTTTTGCTCCTTCAGATGCCACAATGGGTCTAAATGGGGGATCTTCTACACACTTATGCACCTTGGGTATCCCGAAGATGGAGGGTACACAAGGGTATGGTTGAGACAAGTATCGATAGGTGTTATAATCAATGACACCTTGATCAAACAGATCTTTAAGTGCTAAATCAATCTTCTTATATGAAATATTAATTTTGTTAATAGAAACCTTACTATATCTAGAAGAATCATGAAGGAGGGTAAGCATTTTGCTGTCATAAACAATTTTATCCATAATGACTACCCCCCCACCTTTATCAGGTTCCATAAACCGAATATTAGTATTAGAACATAAGGTGTCTAGTAATTTTCTGTCTTTGTTGCCAAGATTAGAACAAGCTTTAAATGAATAAAAATTCTTGTGTATCTCATTTTCAATAGTATTTTCCAGATTTTTTAGTTGGGGTGAAGTGGAGGATTAAAAGTACTAAGTTTTTTTGGACAAAAAGGGACAGAAGCATTTAAATCCTCACCAAAAATATTTAATAAGTTCAGCCGTCTGGTAAACATTTTTAAATCCAACAAAACTTGTGATAAATTACTTTTCCTACTAAGCACAAACTTAAAACCTTTTATGAATAAGTTAAAAAATCATCAGTAATATTCAATTCACTATAATGGAATATATGAAAACCAGTTTTGCTTATTACATGTGGTCTGTTATCGTCATGATAAACATCAGTTGGAAAAACTACTGATGGTAGTTCCCACTGGTCCCCCCCCTCCTGTGGGGATAAGATCCCCAATAAAAATGGGTATATGTACTATTCTTATTTCTAAGCCTGTCTGATCTCCGGGGACCTACCTCCTCAAAACCATCATCAACACCATTAGATTGGTGAGCAACATTATCATGATGGGGACCTTCATTGTCTGACATAGATTCAACAGATTCAAAATGTGTAGAACAAGAAAAAAGTTTTGGGAGGGATTGTTTTTAGTTTAACCTGTTAATAGCAGGTGTCCACCAGGCAGGTTTACTCTTCCCTGAAGAGCTCTTTATGGTCCTATCAGGTACAGCTATGTCAATAAAGTTATACAGATGTTTGTAAAAAGCACTGGTGTAAGACTCAGCATAGTTGCCAGTTCCACCTGAGGGGGTAGGTGCAGTGAATCTATTTATACCATCCCTTAGAAGTATATAATGTGCTTTGGAGAAGTTTTTTAGTTTAGTTGCTGCTGGGGGGGGGGGGGGTCAGGTGTGATAGTTACTTCTAATGAGACTGATTTGTGGTCAGATCTAATAAAGGAAGACCTCACAGTGGGGTGCTACAGAGTTCCCCCATATTGGTAAGCACCAGATCAGGATGTTGGCATTAGCCCATTTCCTCACTGTAGTGTGATCTCAGAGTTGGTATATTTAATTTGCAGGGGTACAATTAATGTGACATTGACTGTAGAGTATGTTAAGGTATACAGCATGGGTGACCGATGTCACCTCCTGCTATGTTGAATACATCGAACTACAGATGTCAATGTATTAATTTTCACCATGGCTGCTGTTTCAAAGTTCCGAATTCAGCATTTTGGGTCGATCATTGTGACTGGTCGACAAATGTAGTTTCAGAATTTCAGTAGTAAACTGGAACAGACAAAAAATATGAAGCAAAAATCTGGACATTCTGTGAAAATCTGGACAGTTGAGAGATAGCTCCTTCCCTCTTTTCGGTATCTACTTCTCAGAGATCAATGCCAATAACAAATTCCACTGGCTGACCAAGTTTGCACATGAATAAAAATTAGGTGCGGTCATAGAATCCACCAAAGACACAAATGACTTCTAAGAAGCCCTGACACAAATTAATAACTAGTGCCAGAGCCACAGTCTAAAACTCAATGCCAAGAAATGCTTAATAGTATCCTTTGGGAAAACAGCCACCCCTGGAAACTACCACATTGATAATACACCCCTTAGAGAAGACCCAGTAGGGAGGAACTTAGAAGTGCATGTAGATAGTAACCTGGCCTTTGATCATCATGTGTCTACTGTAGTAAGGAAATCATTCAGTGTTGTGTAACTTATAAGCAGGGGTATATCTAGGTTCACTGAAGTCAGCCCTCATGAGAGCACTCATTTAGTGCAATGCCCCATTTTGGTATGTACCTGACCAGACATGTACAATAAGTGGAACATCCACAGAGATCCCTCACTAAAAGAGTACAGGGCTTTAATGACTCAAAACCATATACCTGTACTGTGTTGCTTATAGACTGCTGAAAGGGGATCTGTGCTTGGCATACAAGGCATTCTCTGATCCTACTCTGTTGGACATAATGCACATTTGCAAAAAAAAAAAAAATAAATAGCATAAGAATTTCCCAGTCAAAGGACTTAAACCTGATCTGTGACATAAGTAGGAGATGATGGAAATATATGTGTCTCAGAGGCTATCCTTTCTCTGGAATAGGCTTTCCATCAATGTGAATCAGTTCTTCCATAATCCAATTCAAGCATAACTTGGACTAGTGGATGGGGAATTAGAAATGTACCCATTGTCTGGCATCTATGTCTCTAAGTCTCTAATAGGCAGAGGCAGGCTATTAATGTTAGACCACCAAAGCCCACATATACTCCTTAAAATAAACTTTGGTACCAAAAATTGTCAGATATATTTGGGAAGCATGTCTAGCTTAAAAATGCCACAGGAGCTGTTAGCTTAGCATGAACCTATGAGTGAATAAGACTCAGCATATTTATTTATATGTATTTAAAAGTTTTGTATTATTGGTTAATTAGATTGTTTAAAATTGATAACATTAGTCTTCAAGCAATTTTGCAATTTTTAGATGGCAACATATAATTGAAATCTAGATTAATTTGTGAATAATTAAATAACTTTTGTCATGTAACACAGTATTATCTCAGCTGTAAAATCTATAAAAATATCTGGAAAAAAAGAAAGTAAATATTTCAGTGACTTTGAAAGACACCAGATTTGAAAATGAGGTTGCAGACAAAAAAATGCTGCAGGGACTCAAATTGAAATAGGATGCAAACCTGGAAACTGTTTTGAATATTAGCAATAATGTAAATGCTAACACAAAATGATGGGAAAAGGGAAAAAGTGATTGGAAACAGTTAAACACTCCACAAATTAAACAAACACAGAGAAAGATATTAGAAAAACACTTCATAAGGATTCAAAGATGGCTGCCATTCTGTGAACACTGCAAATCATCAGCTCTGCAAATATCCTGAGGAAAATCTAACCCTGAAGTTATACTATGAGTCATTTAACAACAATCTTTTGAAAAACTGAATCTGCTCCATTCAGGTATCTGAGGAGAGGTGATTGTATCTGGGAAAATCGAAGAATTCAACAGGATTAGACTTGATTAACTGACTCTGAAGAGAGTGCCAAACAAAGGATCTGTCTGAATAACAAACTTTACTATCAAGCTATAGTGAAAGACAATACTGATCTACAATGTCAAAACAAGATAAAAATATGGAGACAACAACAACAAAAGCTAAACTGTCTGAACTGCAATCACCAGAAAAGGACTTAACTTCGAAAAGGCAGAAAATCATTAAACAACAGGAGCTTTCCAAAGCAGGGAATAAAAATAAACCAGAACAGCTAGCGGACATGGAGGATATCAAATCTGCTTTGTTACCTATTCAGGGAGCTTTGGAAGAATTATCTAAGCAGGTACAATCTTTTTGGCATTACATGTAGTCAAATGCTAGAAAGAATGGACAGAACTGAAGCCAGAATATCTGAAAATGAAGATAAAATAACACTGCTGACTAAAAAATCTGATACTCATGACCTGGACATACAATCTATGCAAGCAAAAATCCTGGACCTCAAGGCGAGATCCAGGAGAAATAATATAATTATCAGAGGGATACCTGAAAATATCCAATATAATGATTTAATTCCTTCCATTATACAAATTTTTACAATATTGTTTAATGATTCTGACATAGTTAAACAAATAATAATAGAAAGAGCTCATAGAGCTTTAAGAGAAATGCAAGCATCCAATATATCAAGACCAGTCTATGTCAAAATTCTTAATTACCAAGATGTTAATAAAATAATAATGGCTGTTAAAAAGAACGGAGGTTATATTATGTGGAATAGCAATAAAGTTTCTGTGGCTCATGATTTACCCCTTCAAATAAGACAAGCTAGGCAAGCTTTATCTGCTTACTGTAAATTTCTTATTGAAAAACAGATTAAATTTCAAATGAAGTATCCCAATACAATAATGTTTACAGTCGAGGGATATAAATATGCAATTTCCACAAAAAAAGAAGCAAAATCTACCTTTTTGAAGTTATTTAAAGTCTTGCCTGCTTCAGAGAGCTAATATGGCCTTCCGTTGGGACTGTTACAACAATAGAGGTTAGATTCATGTTTTGCTTTAATCCGAGGCTTCTGAATCCTTTGTGTAAAGTTTTGGTTCTGCAGGCCTCTTTCTAATCTGATAAGGACTTGTTTTTCATCCCTGGATCGTTTACGAGCCATTCACGAGTTTTTATGGCTCTCACGGACTCTTCCTCATCACGAAGTTACAGGAAATGCTTCTTTTGTTGTCCTAGGGCCGGTTTTGAAGTGGCACATCCGGAAGTCCGCTCGTTTAAGGGGTCCCTCGTCGCGAACTCGATGACAGTTTCTCAAGTTTGGGAAACTGAAAAAACTCTGTGAAAGAATGTAAAATGACTATTACAGCACAAGTGCTTATATTTTAAACACATAGGAAACACTGAACTGTCTTATATAATACATCTAATTATTTAGGTATCCAGGTATTTTTGAAATTGCAGTGCTTATTTAATAGTGTGGTGAGAGCATATATAGCTTTAATTCTAGTCCTAATATAAAGTTTATAGGCAGTTAGTGAGTGGTCAAGTTTGATGTCATAACACAAAGGACTGTGATTTTGTTTTAATTGTTGTGGTTATTGCGGTTTTGATAATTGCTGACTACTCTGGGATCCCTTGTGTTTGTTTAAGCTCTCAGATTCTAGTTAATTTTATGACATTTGGTTCACTGTGTGTTTTCTCCACAGGGAACAAACAAAAGAGAATGCATTTTTAAACAGGACAGTATTAACATTAAGGAATTTCTTAGGAAATGTGTGTCCAGTCATTCACTGAAAATTAAAACAAACTGTGCATGTAAGATCTCTGCATAACAGCACATATGAAACCATCATACAGAGTGAATGCTGAAGTGTATTTGTCTACAATAGTTCATACAGTATAGACTGTCTACAAATAATTACTGTAATTTATAATATGGTTTAGTGTCTCATGTTTTGACTTTATGGGGTTCTGGAAATTGTCTTTTAGTTATTCTTAAGATGTATGATGTTTATATTACAGGAAAGTATCAGTTTTTCTATTCACAGAATGTTCTTAATGGGACACAACTTATTATTATTATCATTATATATTTGCAGTGTTTGGAGAGGAATGATAAGAATAATTTATATTGTTAATATTTTTTTTCCTTGACATTATTTCCGAAATTGATAAAACAAGAGATGTAGATGTTTAGCAGTGTTTACTAGGGAATGTTTAGGTTAGGCTTTGTAGATTTAGTGGTAGTAGTCATAGGTTTTTTGCATGATATAGTGGTAATATATTTTAATCTAAAGAACATTTATTTAGTAATGTTATTAATCCTTATAATGTTTAACAATGTGGAAAATCTATGTATGTCCTGGTCCAGGGGTTTAGTGGGTAGGCACTGGTGTGGGACGGGATTTCAACAATGCTTCCAGAAAGTATATAATTTGAAAAAATATTTGAATCTATTTGTTTTTTTCCAATGTAAACCATATTTGAATCAATTAAAGGGCGTACTATGTGGGAAATAGATTCATGGAATACGAAAGGGCTCCAGAACTTGAAAAAGAGGAAATTGTTTCTTCATTTATTTTTGCAGGCTAGGGCATGTTTTATTTTGCTCCAAGAAACTCATTTGACTAATGATCAATGGGCAGTTATTAGGGAAAGGAAAAAATGGATCAGAGAGGTCATAGCTTTGGAAGGTAAAACTAATAGTGTGGGGGTCGCGATAGTTATAAAGAGCCAATACCAAGAAAAAATTCTAGACTTTAAAGTAGATAAGTAGGGAAGATGGTGTTACGTGATTCTGTCATCCAATCACTATGATAAACCTATTTTACTTCTTAATATATATGCACCATGTAACAATCAACACCTTTTTATACTATCACTTTATTCCATTTTGAATCAATATAATAATCACTACATAATTATAGGAGGCGACTGGAATTCATATCAAGATCCTAAATTGGATAAATCAAGTGTCTATAGGTCATTTAATACTCAAGCAGTAATAGCTTTGAGTGAACTTAAAGCTGATTTTAGATTGTATGATCCTTTTAAATACGTAAGCAATCAGTTTAATACAAATAATTTTACATTCTATTCAACATGCCACAAAATGTGGTCTAGAATAGATTTTTTCTTGATTTCAGAAAGTTTAATTATTCTAGACCCCAGTGTTACTGTACAAGTTCGGTACTTATCAGATCATTCTAAAATTACTTTAAATTTTAATAAAGACCCCAAAAATAGCTTATCACATAGAGGGTACAATTGGACCCTAAATCCAAATGTATTAAATAAAGAGGATATAATTCAGGAAACTCAGGCTATTCTTGATCTTCTATTAGTTAGTCTATCTAAACAACAACATTTACCCGATATTGAATGGGCAACAACCAAAGCACAAGTAAGAGGGATTTTTTTTGCAAAAAGCTACCTATTATAAAAGAATTCAAAATAGTGATATGCAAAGACTGGAAACCAAAACCAAGTCATTAGAACAGGATTTATTTAGGAAATTTAACCAGCAAACAGAAAAAGATCTATTAAAATGTCAAAAGAAGCTCTTTTTGATTCAGAATAGTAGGTTGTCCTTTTATGAGCATAGATTGTTGGCAAAATATGCTAATCATATTCAAACGCCTTCAAGGGCATTAGCTAGAATTATTAATCAATCGAAAGTCCCTTTGCAGATCACTGAAATACAGTTTAAAAACAATAGATATACAAAATCTGAAGATATTATGAGTATTTTTGAAATGATTTACTCTTAGCTTTACAGTGATAGACAGGAATCTTCTAAGAATAGGATTAATAATGACTTTTTGCAAAAAATTAATTTTCCAAAAATTAATGATAACTCTCAAAAAGATTTAATTAAGCCAATTTCCTCTGGGGAAATAATAGAAACAATTAAAAAGTTGAAATCTCACAAAGCACCAGGTCCGGATGGATTAACTGCAGAATTTTATAAAACTTTTTGTGACTCCTTTGGCAAGATACTTCCACATATATTTAGTTATATAATTAATAATGGAATTAGTGATCCTCACTTTAATGCATCCAGAACAATTCTTATTCCCAAACAAAACACTGACTTACATAACCCGGACAATTATAGACCTATCTCTCTTTTAAATATTGACATGAAAATTTTGACATCTATCTTAGCTAATAGATTGAAGAAAGTAATAGACTTAATAATATCCAATGAACAGGCCGGATTTATGAATGCCAGACAAACTACTGACAATACTTTATCATTACATACATTAATTTCATATGCTTGTCAAAAAATATTAATGTTTATGCTCTCATTATTGATACACAAAAAGCATTTGATAGAGTTAATTTGAAATTTCTGTTCGATCTTTTATCATACTTTAATATACCTCAAGAATTTATTTTAATGTTACAAATATTATACAATAACCCATATACAACTTTATACATTAATAAAATTTTTTCTAAAAGAATACACATTAAGAATGGAACTCGTCAGGGCTGTCCTTTATCCCCTATATTATTTAATCTATATTTAGAACCACTGTTTTTACATATTAAGCAAAATATATACCATAATGCCCCAATAGTTTATGGCACTAAGATATCTATGGCTGCCTTTGCTGATGACCTTAATATCTATTGTATGAATCCAATTTCAGACACCAAAAAAATACTAAAAGCAGTGGAAGATTTTGCTGATGTATCCAACTACAAGATAAATCTTAAAAAAAACAACTTATTTCCTTTGAAAACACCGAAACCTTTTTCTCTTTTACCATTGGTAGGACAAATTAAATCAGAGAATAAGATAAAGTACTTGGGTGTTATCTTTTCTACGGATAACAGAGATTTCTATGTGAATAATGTCAAGTTGCTTTGGGATCAGATATTGTCCGATTTAAGAAGATGGAATAATTTGAAATTACCAACAATGGCAAAAGTTTCAATAATTAAAATGAATGTGTTACCCAGAATTTTGTACATTTTTAGAGCTACTCAAGTTTTGATCCCCAGGAAATTTTTCAAACAAATTCACATGGAATTGGCTAAATTTATATGGGAACCTAAGAAGACTAGAATATCATATGATAAATTGATGACTCCGAAAAATAGAGGAGGCCTAGATCTACCTAATTTTGAATTGTATTACTTAATAATAAATTCTAATAGAATTTTAAGAATAGCTTACTATGAGATATCTAGTAATAAATGGTCACCCAATTGGGTAGTTATGAATCATAAACACGTTGTAAGTTTGAATATTAACCCAAAAGCTTTACCTTTTTTAAGTAAAGATTCTTTTAAATTATTTTCTTTAATGGAGCATATTACAGTATAAATAAGTCTAATACAAAATCTTTTTCAATCATTAAATCTCTTACAGCATATGATGACTTTTCAACCCTTTCATAAGAACCCAAATTTGAAAATTAATAACCAAGTAATAGATCTTAAAAAATATCCACTTATAATTAATCTAACTTTACTTGAAATACATCCATATCTTAACCATTCAGTTCATGATATGTTGCAGGGGACGAATCTTCCTAAATCTTATTTAATAATATTGAGACAGTTGAAGGATCTCTCTGTAAATTACTTCAAAGGCTTTAAAATTGATGAGGAAATGTTAATTACTTGTTCAAACTTATGGTTAACTCTTAGACAAGATATCAAATTTATTACCTCTACAAGTGAACTGATAAAAGAGCTGAAATATCAAAACCAAATACTTTTGTCAAAATATTGGAAGGATAAAATACCATTGATAGAAGATAACAAAATACTAAAGGCAATTAACTTAACAATAAAATCAGTTTCTCTTCAAAAATTAATATTTACACAATTGATGATATTTAATAATGCCTACTATACACGCCTTAGCTTACATAAATTCAATTCGAAAACCTTGCCCAAATGTCCATACTGTAAAGATCAAACGGCGGACCTCTTGCACATGTTCTGGAGCTGTAAATGTATTTACAAACTTTGGAATTCCTTAAAAATTCAACTACAAAAGATGGGATATCAACATTCTACACTTTCTTGGGAATTTATGATACTACATATTCCTCCTAATAATTTGAATAGAACTCAAATGATTACACTTATGAATATTTTTTTATTAATGAAACTTTATATAGCTACAAATTGGTTGACTCCATTTCAAACTTCGTGGGAAAACTTTAAAGGTTTAGCCATGAAACATATTCTAGCACATAAACTTTTAATTAAGGATAATAAAAGGAATATTAATAACCCGAAGGTGTGGGAACAAATTTTCAACATTATATTAACTTAATGTACTGAACCCAGCTCAATCCCAGGACAGGCATACTTGATGTGAAAGTTGGTAAGAACAATTCATTCTAATGATAGTAGATTCTTTTTTGTTTAATGGATGGAAGCATTCATGTAAATAATGTACATAGTTTGTAGTATAGGTATTACTAGTTTAATTTGGGCATTATTTGTATTTTCTTTTCTTTGATGTTTTCTTTGTTGTATGGAAAATTGGTAAAATAATAAAGATTTATTATGGAAAAAAAAGAAAAACACTTCATAAAACAAATATTTAATCAACAAAATCATCTGCAAATTGATAATGTGCTGAACAAAGGACTACCAACAGTACAAACAAAAAATGCATATATGTATGTGTGTGTGTGTGTGTGTGTGTGTGTGTGTGTGTGTGTGTGTGTGTGTGTGTGTGTGTGTGTGTGTATATATATATATATATGTATATGTATATAAAATGCCAAATAAGAAATTATCTAAAAAGAGAATAATCTAAGGGAAAAAGTTAATTCATGTACTAGAAATCATCAGATACCATAATAATTGTGAAATAGGATACATAAAGTATATCAAGCATAGCTTGTTTTAAGATTATATAACAGGCAAATGGAGTACTGGAGCAATTAAGATAGATTCATATGACATAACATTGACTATCTCAGAACAGGTGCTACCAGAAAAACATAGATGAGTTAAAAAAGGAAAGTTGCAAGCAGAATGCTTCCATGGAAATGCTAGCTTGAAATAACATTAAAACAGATAAGAAAAGAAGCACCATTATGAGAGAAGCATAGAAAATTGAATAGGTCAGTTTAAACTCTTAGAAGGATAGACTGCTAAATGAAAAATGCAGTGTTAATACATTATCTGTGCTATAACATTTTAAATGACAAACTAAAAGTCTCTGCACAGGCTTAATAAAAGTTATAGGATATACTGAGACACCAAACAGTTTAGAGATGACTATTATAAGGTTCATAAAGAACTGGAAGGACAATTTACAAAACTAGTAAAACCATCCAGACTGAAGTTAATAAATTCTTTAGAAGAATACAAAGTAGATAAAAACTGAAAAAGAAAATGTAAAGAAATTCAATGCAAAGGATTTGAAAATATATTAAAGTAAGTGCTAAAAAACTGGAAACAAAATTACAAAAAGCTACCAGCATGAAGCTGTTCATGTCAGAGATTATAATCAACATTTTGCCAAAAACTACTAGCAACAGCTCCTTTAACTATGGAAGAACATACTTTCTGTATTGGAACCTGTAAACTACCCTAAGAAAGGCATACCAGTTTATTTTACAACATCATTTACATTGTATGCATTTGAACTTTTAACAAGCTGCTTCCTGTAGACCTGGGCTGGATTCCCTCAGTCTGCATTTGACTATGAGTAACCCTGAGCAAATCGTTTAGCCAGACATTGTTCCCAGGCTGAGCCTGACAAATGACTATGTGGATCACTACTGTACCCCAGTTAACAAATTCAAATGAATGAAATGAAACTAAAGGTGCAGGTAGAGTTTCCAATCATTTGGTCAAATATTAATTTATGGTACAAGAACAAAAGGTAGTAAAAAAATCAGGCTCCATATATGACAAGGACCATGTTTTGCTGAATAAAGCCATTATGTGAAAAGCTGCAAAACAGTACTAAACACTTGGTAAATCATGGTTAGATTTCAAAAACAAAACTTTGACATCATTCCACATTCCTATCTCACAAAAATCTTATAGATGTAAAATCTGTACCATGCATTGATAACTTCTGTTGCAGTTACTGTGGAAGAATGAACACTTCCTTACAACTAATCGTAGAAAAGGAGATAACGTATATTAAAGTTAAAGAGACTGAATAAGGGAAATTGCAATATGATTATTTATCATCATTGTTGCTAAGTCCTCTCAGATATTTAGCTTATTTACTTTAAACGATAAGATGCTGTCCGGTTCAATTCTCAGCTAGAGCATCTTCTGCGTGGAGACATGCGTGAATGGGCATACCTTCGTTGAAGGTTGTGCATAAGGGCTGGTAACTCGGCACGTAAAAATCAACTACCAATTATTAGCGGACTGGAGTTCCGCTGTGGCGACCCCTAACTGGGAAAAGCCGAAAGACAGAAACAAACAAACTTTAAATAGAAGACAATGGATACAGCTTGAACACAAGAAAACATTTTCAAGTGGAGTTCCACCTCCTACCTATGGATGACCTGAAATTTTATTGTCTATCTGACAAACGGTTGAAAGTACAACTGCATATGGTTATAAAATGGGACTTGGGATTTTACATTTAATCTTTGTATTATTTTATATAGTATTCATTTTGGTACTATGGACTACTGCTGCCTGAGGCTGAGTTGAAAATTAAACCTTTCCATTACCCACTTAGCTTCATGTTGATGAGGCTTTAACTCTGAAATAGTCCTTTTCTGGCCTATCAACAGGTAAAAGAAGTGTTTTGTAATATAGCAGTAGATATTTTGAATTATTTACCAGTAGAGGCTAGGCCTGATTTTAATTTTAAGAATTCTTCTACAAATCTAGCTAGGCATGTAATAGATTTGTACCAATGCAGCCATTGCACAAAAAATGAGTGCTCCAGTTACCATGTTACTGAAATCTACACTTTGTCATTTTCATTGATGTTGACTCCAATGCTCATCTGTTCAGAAGATACCTAGCAACATGTTCTTAAGCAGATTTTATTTTAACTAGTTTTATTTTTATACATATAGTTAACAAGACAAGCATACTGGACATGAATGCCTGTTTTCAGTGGAATCCTTGGAGCACTGCCTGGTTAACAAACCTGCTCATAGACAAATGGAGGTGGAAGGAATCAAACCCTCTACCCTCAGATACAGGATACATTTTTTAAGAGTTCAGAACCCTACTCTTCTGTGCTAACTGCTATGTTGCTTCACTACTAGAATGCTGTTTCTTTAATTGTCAAACAATTCAATTTATTAGTAATCCCTGGATTTCCCATATTGTAAATGATTAATATTCCTCTTATCTGTGTTCTTATCTGTGCAGACTGTCTTGATGTTAGATTGCAATGCCTGTCAAATGAATACAAACAGTTACTATACATGTACTGATGACACTGCAAATTCCTATTGTCTATTACTGTCTATCACTGTCTGTACACATTTTGACTGCAACTTGAAAATATGCGTTAAGATGCTAAGTAAGCTAAGATCATGACAGACCACACTACATATGCAGTTAACAAATAAATAAATACATTAAAATAAATGTGCAAGAGCAATGTTTATATCAAGAAAATTCATTTATCAGAAAAATACCAACCTGAAGAAGAACACGTTGTAAATGAACTAGAAAAACAGTGATAAAGATCTGTAAACAGAAGAAGGATCACAAGTATATGTGAACAAAGAAAGTACAGAATGCTTTAAAAGATTGACTCCAGCACTGACTGCTGCTTTGATAAAGAGGAATACATTTCAATTTCTTTGCCCTTCTAGTTATATCTTATAACACAACTGACTGGAGAAAGTTTTGGATCAGTTAGAAAAATAAACAAAAAAACTATTACTTGCCTACCACTTTTTATAGGATGGCAGTAATATATATCATTTGGTTTGAAGGAAGGACAAACCTTCCCAGCACTGATTATATGCAAAAAAAATAAATAAAAATTGCAGGAATAGGTTCATAAGTCCATAGGTAAATATTAGGCTATCCATCAGAGAATATTCCAAGATTAGCCAATGCAATGACATTCATGCATGTCTTCAACAAATGGTGAAGTTCTGAATCATAATGAAAAAAAAAAGAGTTGATAGCCACTTCTGGATTAGTAGAAGCATTTTGGAAGAGCGAGAAGCGTGCAGATAATGAAATAATGTTATAAGCAGGCAAGAAACAGCAACAACAAAAAATAAAATAAAGGAAGGATCAACATCAGGCAGAAAAGTAATCTAAGATGGACAGCCCACAACTACAATTGTAAACAAAGAAAATTACTAGAACAACCACAGACTACTCAGGGACTGATGGATGAATAGTAAAGGAAATGTGAATATGAGCCAAAATAGTCTAATAATGATGGTGTAAAGTACCAGATGGTACACATTATATTTAATATATATATATATATATATATATATATATATATATATATATATATATACGTAATTATGTATCATTTTGTTGTGGATAGCTTTGACTGCGGTGCACATGATCGAAAAAAAACCTGAAAGTGCATTTAATTGCAGGTATATTTGACTGAGAAGCCATTTCATCAAAATATATATACAGAAAAAAAGCTGTTTTACAGGAAGGCAAACCCCCCCTGCATCCCTGCCCCTTAATTAGATATTTTAACTCCACAATTGCACAACAGTGGAGAAAAGCACCATATACAGTGAATCAGAGCAGGCACACAAACACAAATTTGTACAAATCTGGGGGGGGGGGGTACAACATGACAGTGAGTATTGGCAATCCACTTAAAATCTTTTAAATTATGCCCCCAACAACTGACATGCTCAAAAGTGATACCAGAAACAGCATTTATAGACTTTTACACATTTCAATGAAATGGCTAATCAGTCAAATGTACATTCAGTCATTTTAACCTACTACTTTTTCTTGCAATCAAAGCTACCTTTGACAAAATGATAGATAACTATATGTATATATGTATATATATATATATATATATATATATATATGTATATATATATATATATATATATATACATATATATATGTATATATATATATATATATATATATGTATAGTATATCATCCAACATCAAACATTTAAAATACCATCAAAAGAATGATTATTTTGGATCAAATATAGGATCAAAAACAATAAAAATTATATATATATATTTTTTTTTTTTTTTTTTTTTTTGCAGGAAGAAAACCCCCCTGCAACCCCCACACCTCTGCTAATAATAATAATAATATATATATATATATATATATATATATATATATATATATATATATATATATATATATATATATACCAGCTCTGAGATCGCACAACAGCAAGGTAAGGGCAAATTCCCTTATGCTGCTCTACCATGATCCCTTACAAAATGCTGGTGCAAAAACTCCATTGAAAACAATGTTTGCTCCTATTTGCATTCAGTGTTATTTACAGCCTGAAAAGCTGTTTGCTCATATGAGTGTTTGATGTTTTAGACTGTATCTATATATATATGTATATATAAAATGCGTGTGTGTATAAAATGTGGGATATGCAGATAATGTGGGCTGTACAATACAGATAACTGTTGCACATCATATGGCTAAAGTAATGCTATATGGAAATATGAAAGTGTGACTGACTTGATGATATATGCTGCCAGCTCCATTAGCTGTACTTTTAGACTGCTCATAGGGAATAAACCATAGAATTTACATACTGGTACTGTGAAGGGTTTCATTGGCATGAAATATTTACAGAGCTGTACTCACATGTTTCATCCTGTTTTTCTTTCTTTTTTTTTTTTTTTTTCAAAACAAGTTTATTGTTTTAACATATAAGAGAAATATCATAACAATTTTATACAAATAATTAAAAATAGGTATTATTATAATATTCAACAAAACAACTAAAGTATTTACAAAGACATCCACTACAATCAGATCAATTAATTAAACTAAAATACTGTGCTATTGAAATTAGAATTTTTTTAACAAATTTTGTAAATTATCCCATACAATAAAATGTGATATTTTTCTAGTTGTTCTCATTCTAATTGTGCTTATTTCCATATGACACATTATATTCATAACATTTTTAAATTCATTGAACGAAGGAGGTGTATCTGAAATCCAATTTCTAGTTATTATTTTCCTAGCCACTGCTAGGATAGACCATAACAAGGGAAGCTTAATCTTTTTAACACATTGAGGTACAGGTGTGTTGAATAATATAAGAGACTTAGAAATAATGAAATTATCTGTAAAAAGAGCCTGCAAAAATTCATTAATTGACTTCCAGTATTCTTTCAACTTCATACAGTCATAAAACATATGAGCCCAGTCAGCATTAATTTCTACATTACATCTCTTACATAGATTATCTTTATTATTAATTTTATTCATCATCAAAGGTGTATAAAAGATCTATGTAAAATTTCCATGTATAAAGTCTCCAGACAATGGAAGATGTAGTTCTATAAGCAGATTCCAATATATATTGTTTATCTTGTTGAGTTGGTGGGTCCCCATTAATAGAGGTGAAATAATTCCAGTATGAATCTACATTGTAAAAAGTTTCTTGTCTGATAATTTTATGTATATATGAAAGTTTACCTTTATCAGAAACTTTATGCTGTAAATTTATTATCAAGTAATCAATCAGTTTTGGAATAGATTCTTTAACTGTTATAGACATTAGACCTATTCTATCAATGAGATGTTGTCTAAAGATCTGAACCTCTAACCAGCAAGTTTCTCTTAGATCAAATTCTTGTTTTAAGAAATCTAGATTTTTAACTTTATTATCAGATATCAGCTGATACCAGTACTTTAGATTATTATCTATAGCTAAATGAGCTCCTTCAGAAGTAAATGACATAAGCATACCCTGAGTATAAATCATCCTGTTTTTCTGAATGCAATATTTATTCTTTCATTTGAAGAACTACATGTAGTTAATATCACAGAACTACATACATGTGAAGTTTTACTTTAGACATCCATATATAGTGTTCAAAAACACATTAAACTATTTTTCAGTCCACTACTTCAAGTATTGATCTTTTTTTAGCAGTGTTCAAGTTGACTTCAGAATTTTTAAACAGATTTTAATGAGTACTTTATTTTAAGACAGAGTAATGTATTTCAGTTTATAAAGTGTCAAAGTACTTAGTTTGATAAACTGTTAGAATATTTAGCTAGCTTTTTAAATAATTTTATATATTTCAAATCATTTAGGGAAAAGACACAACTTTTCTGCATCCTGTCTGGCAGTTGGCACAGAGGGTTAAAACTGTAAGCTGTACAAGGCGACAGGGCTTGATTGTGTCAGCCCTCATTTACTTACTGTTAGACCTTGAGTAAGTAAGTCACTGAACCAGACAGTGGTTAGGGGCAACAGGGACTTTGGGCTAGAGCCCTCTGGATTGCAAGCCAAATAACTTCCTGACTAGCTGATGACATGCACTTGGAATCTCATATCTATAATGACTGTACGTGTGGATGCATATGATCTTAGAACCATGTGTGTGAATGAGTCTAGTTCTTTAGATCCCTCTCTATCTCTCTGGATATTTCTTTAATTTCTTCACCACTGTTGGAAGCATCTGCAACAAATTTATTCTGACTCACCCTCGTTGCTGTTGGATATATCCCTCCTGAGCAGATGTCTCATGTTGCTTCTAAGCTCCTTGCCAACTGCAGATTAACCTACAAATGACCTTCATTATCATATTTTAACAGAACAACCATTTTTGGTAATTTCTGACTGCTGCTCTATTGAACTTTTACCTTATCACCTTCCTTCACATCATAAATAGCTGTAGCATGTTTTCCTCCCCAGTTAGCCAGTGTTTGATTAGTGTTATGGGTGTTGGAGGGAGCAGACAGGGGAAGATGAATCTGAGCAACCAACAGTAGCTTATATACCTGGGAAAAGTGAGTCAGCATTATCCCACTGTCTTAGCAACATCTGCTAGAGGACAGGTGTATCACAAACAACAATCTGTCTAGTAATTATTATGCTGCACTCATCCAGGGATAACACATGCAGTGATCTGCATATGCGCTTCTTCATCAAGTACTTTACAGTATGTACTGCTCCATCAGTCTGACCGCTAGGCTGTGTGTTTTTGCAACTGAATATACCATAGTGAAATAACATTGCTCAGAAACCTTGTTACACTCAGCACAAACATATTGCAAACTATTATCTGATACAATCACACATGGAATGCCATGTATTATTATTTTTTCTTTTATTTATTTACCGTTTGTTAACTGGGTTGTAGCACTTATCCAAACAGACTACTTTCCGGTTCATCCCAGGAGAAGCAGAGTATAGAGTTGCAATATACATAGTAGTTATATAGTGTAGATGATAAGCAGAAAATAAAATATATAGCAAGAAAATATCAAAATAATGTACATGAAGGTATTGCAAGAAAGATATTTGCTAATTCTAATAAGGGGGTTGATTGCTTTTCATGTGCTGATGTACCACTACTTATAGAAGCCCTTAACTTCACAGCTTCTAAATACAAATAGAAGTCAGCACAGATGCATATACACTGGGTACTGTAATAAATCTAACCCAGGCTTTTCTCATGGTCTACCTAGAATTAATTACCTAGAATTAACTAAGACAGGTTAGCTTCTCTTGGTTTCTCTTGGTTTATGATTGTAACAAGGATCACGAATAGTACATTTTTGAACTTCTTGCTGTAGATGTACGGGTACTCCTGACAGCAATCATACTACACATCCTCTTTATATTGTGCTATGCCCAAGTTACACTCATGTAAAGTTTAAAAGATGATGTGAACTCATGTATTTCTGGCATCATTTTTTACCTAATTGCAACAGATTATCTGCTTCAGTTAGTAAGCCTTGCATAGGACTATTTCCTTTAAAATAAAAGTAAAGTTGTATTTCTGTACTCATGGAAGTCTCTTCTGGCCACTTTTTCATGGTGAATGCTTAAGCTTTTGCAATTCTATATTGTGCTAATTAATTTTTGAAACTTTCCAAGTGTCTTTTATTTCATGAGTAATGGCAATATAGTTCTAGTTAACTCCTAGTTCATCTCCAAGGGCATCTTCTTGCTGTTCTGACAAACATGAGCAACTCAGCTTATCCACTATATTCATTTCTTTCCTGTCTCATAATGGTTACTATCAAATCATATTTCTGCAAACTCAGTAGTATTCTTTGCAATCTTCGCATTATCTTGGAAACAACTTCTTAAATATATTCTTCTTTGCGATATGATAACTTTCTACAAGCACTTTTTCACCAAAAGATGTAGATGAAAACATATCACATCCATATACTAAGTGAAATGGTTATTTCTTTTTTTGAGTATGTCTTTTATGGCAGTCAGTGAAGGATGTGTTCTAATTTTAAGGCAACTGATCCACCTTATTGCAAAATCTCTGCACCACATTCCTTTTGGTTCAGATCTACCTGTAATATGACTGGTTTAATCATATTAAAATATTTGAAAATGGGTGTTTTTGTCACTTACTCTTTGAGCAAATAAATACACTTTTTTGCTTTTCACTTCAGTACCACACACATCTTTTCCATTACATTTCTGTTGTTTGTGCTTGAAGACCACCTAGCAACTACCACTACCAGCCATTCATTCCCCATTACCAGAGAGAAAACAGAATACAAGGTGCAACAAGCCTGCCTTATACAGAGTGCTTTAAAGCCCTCTCCCTCTACTCAGTCTCCTATAGATTGTTGAGGGCTGTTTATGCCTGGTTTACAAGGTGTCCGCAGATGCCACACTTATGAATCTCCTGCATATTCTTAAGACAAACAGTCCCAGAAATACAAGATCTAAGGACATGAATTCTGTCTGTGACTAAAACAGAACATGCTGGAGAGATAGATATGTTTCCCAGAGACTGTCCCTCCCATCCATGAGAAACTGAGTTTGTCTATTACCCAGTTTAAGTGCAGCCTAAACCACTGGATGAGGACTAGGAAATTTACACCCGGCCTGGTACCCATATCCCTTATGGACAGAGGTAGCTCATAAGTGCCTAGTCCTTAATGTCCTACTTGGATAAAGGCCATCATTATTCTTTTGGGAAAACTTGGTTACGCTAGAAAGACCCCTAGGTCATTAGCCTAGTAACAATCTATGAATCTAAGAATCTATGAAAACAACCAGTTCCCTTTGGAATACAGTAGAAATCTTGGATTTTTTTCATCAAAACATCTTTAAACTGTCTTCTTTTCAGCATAATTTCAAAAAGAAATTGTAGCAATTGTGATCTATTTATTTTCTTACTTGCTAAAGAAAACTGAATTCTATGACTTTTTATTAAAGACAATTGCAAGCAGTACTATGACACCACAAATAATTTGTCTTATACCTGTGATTTAATTTTTACTAGGAATCAAGGGTCACATGATTGTGATCATGGTGAGCTGCATGATTCAATGATGTGAGATAGAACTGTTAACGATATTAAATGTGATAAAGTGAGACCAGAACTGGATCATCATGAAATGTGGCCCAGGTAGGGTAATGGATCCCCACACTGCAGCCATTCCAGTGGTGTTTCTCCCCAGTTACCATAAGCATTGTTCAAACCTGTCAATGTGCATTCTATTTTCTTCTTTACTTCTACAATGATTACAGATATTTGGATTTAATTTAAATCTGTTCTCTCAAATTTTATAGCACAAACACTGATACCCATTTGCTAAACAAAACATTACAGTCTGATAATGAAAACAGACTTAGCATGAACAGTAAACTTCTCTGCCCTTGAAACTCACATTCATTGAAATGGCATTGAAATCCACATTCAAAGAAAATGCATCTTTCAGTGGTGGATTAAGTTTACCTTTGGCTGGTTTTTAAACCATAGGCCCCTTGCACACATTTTTGTAGCATGCAGACAAGCATTTGTTCTTTGATGCACCTTCCTGGTTATATTAAATTGTATTCCTTGTATAATACAGCACCACTTTTTAGAGTGTGTTTTAAATTTGTTGTTTTGAACATTTTTCTATAAGCAATGAAACAAAATGTATGAACGAATAATGATAAAACAAACCATTTCAGAACATTTTAACCATAAAAGGCCACTCAAACTTCTGTCATTACAATCCACAAATATCAGTCAATATCTACCATCTCTGCAGAAGTAAAAGTCATCTGAATAATTCCACATTAAAGAGATCTGTAACTAATTAAGAAGTTACTATTGGCAAACAACTTTACATTTCAGGATTTCATCTGCAAATTCTGTGCCTAATGCCCTTGAAGAATACATTGCCTATGTTACATTAAAAATGGTAAGCTGGAAATATTACAATAGGGAATGGCTGGCAAACCAACAACAAGTTCATAGTTACTAGGCATCTCATCCAAAGAGGGACAGACTCAGGAGTACAACACCCCCATCACCCGTTAAAGTGTGCCACAGTATCAGCAATTCATTTACATTGTGTAGGAGTAGAACCACACCCTTCTGCACCAAAGGCAAGTATGCTACTTGTTGTGCTACTAACACTGCTTTCAAACTCTCTAGCATAAACACTGATGGCCATTTGCCTAACAAAACAGTTGCACGTTGAAAACAGAAAGCATGAACAACGGTAAACTTCTCTTCATTCAAAGCTCATAGTTCCTTGAAAATGACCTGAAACTCACAGTTCTTTGAAAATGACCTGAAACTAACTCACAATTCCTTGAGCAGTCTGGTAGTTGATATAGAGGGCTCAGGCTGTTGTCTCCTGTAACCAAGGTACAGGGTTTGAGTCTAAGTTAATTATCTAACCTGCCATCCCTAGGGCGTTTTACACACACCTCATGGTAAGTTCTGTAACTTACTAAAGGAAGGAACAGAATGGCTCATTTGTCTCATCTTCTCTCTCTCTCTTTCTTATGACAGCAACAAGCAAGTTTAAATTCCATGCATGTGAAAAGACAAATCAGTAGCAGGAATGCTTATATTACATCTGCCCTGTGCGTAATATCAAAGATGCACTCAGTGTGCATGTATTTGTTCTTAAAGAAGATGCCATTAAAAAGAAATGTTTACATTTTTAATTAAAAATTAAATGTTGTGGCACCCCCCCCCCCCTGCCAGCAACTAGGCAACTTCTTAGCTCACCGTGTGCTGGATCTGGCTCTGAGTGAGACAAAAACTACTCTGAGTCAGAAATACCTTTAGAAAAAAATATTAATTTATGTAGAGCAGCAGAAGTAACTAGCATCCAAAGTAAAGACCTAGCTGACAGTTTGGATCTGTGTAACATTAAAATAAAAATCTGTTCAAATTGGCTAAATAATTTTTGTGCATATTATGTGAAAATGCTTTAAATTATGTGGAAGCAAAAACACAGTACTTTGCTTGGCCAGGATGATGCGAATAAAAATGAGAATAATTTATTTAAACTATATCCACTCTGTTAAAGGTGTATCATCAGCCTGATAAGAAGCCATGACCAGGAGTTAAAGGGAATGCAAGAAATATGCACTTCTTAATAATTTATCTCACATATGAAAATCTAGAGAACAGAAAAAGGGGTCAGAAAAAATGATCTGCAAGTGATTGAAGCAAATAAGACTACTCATACAGTTTGGATTTGGGCAGATAATTGCTTATAGATGTAATTCATGTATTTTGAAGTGCACATTGTTTTTGCATAAGAAGTAGACCTTCAGCTGTGATGTCATTGAAAAAAACTCTAGACTGAGAAGTGGACTGTATTACATTTAAGCTTAAAAACAGAGGAGGATTTAATATCCTATCTTTAAATGCATTCAGATGACTGAGCTTGTAAATGAGTCTAAAGATTCACTATTGACTTATTTGGGTCACAGTTTTAAAAAGCAAAATTAACAGTCATTTGCTTCATCATGTGCTATCAAATATATTGGATGCATTGGCTTGCAGGCAATTGGACATAATTGCATGAATTCACAATTTGCAGTTGCATTTGCAGTGTACCAGTGCTCACTATGCAATCAGACAAGACAAGTAGTTGCATATTCATGAAACATCTGATTTGCAGACTTGGAAAGATAGTCATTCACACATTTACAAGTCACTCATTTTATGCATTTATCCAGAAAGCAATTTACAGAATCATGAAGGCATTAATTCACAGACTTTTGAAGCAAATAATTTGCACATTTATGTAGTTACAGCCTGTTATGGCAAACAGTTGAAATACAATGTAGTCATGTTAAAAAGCCAAGTGTAAACAACAACATAAACACTATTTAATTTGACATTTTGGACAGTATACTGACCATACCTCTCAACCTGGAAACATCAAAAATCTGGACAAGGCCCATGAAAAATAGGTACAAATCTGTATGCTGATTAACATAAAAATTTGCATACATAATTATGCAACCCCTCTCACTCCAGTGGAATTGTGGGTTACCAACTTTAAAATGCAAACTGAAGAACAGACAACCAAACTATGGCACCAGAGTCCCCCTGCAGTCATTCCACTGTCCCATTACCTAGCTATTTCACCCCATTTACCATAAACACTAATGTGCGCATACTGCTTTACTTCTACAATGATTATTTGGATTGTATTTTTACATTTTGTAGCACAGCACTAATAGATATCTGCTGAACAAAGCAATACTGTCTCACAAGGAAAATAGACTTGGCATTAAAACTTCTCTACCCTTGAAACTCACATTCATTGAAACAGCATTGAAACCCACACCACATCCAAAGAAAATGCATCTGGCCAGTGGTGGATAAAGATGACCTTTGGGCTATTTTCAAATCATAGGCCCCTTGCACACAAAACAAAAAACATACATGCATGATACACCTTCCTGACTTTATTAAATTATATTCCTTGTATAATACAGCACACTTGCTAGACTTACGTTAGAGCACATTTTAAATTTATTGTTTGAACATTTTTCCAGTAGGCAATGAAACAAAATGCATGCAGCAATAATGACAAAACTCCCCAATTCAGAATATTCCATCATAAAAGTCTACTTCCACAAACACACTATATATATATATATATATATATATATATATATATATATATATATGTGTGTGTGTGTGTGTGTGTGTGTGTGTAGAATGACAGTAGTATAAGCCCTAGGCATCTTGCACAGCTTCTCACACTTATTTTCAGTTTCACTTTTTTTTTGGGGGGGGGCAAAAGGCCAAAAATCAGGGACACATTTTAAACATTGCTTGTATAATTTTGGAAAGTTGCTAGAATAAAATGTTGTGTTACCACCATGCATTTTACTTTCAAATCATGAACCCAGGACCCTGTGCACTACAGTCAGAGCAATATACCACTATACCAAATCAGCAGTTTCCTGTAATACAGGAAGACTGAAACTTAAATGGTTATCATTTACTGAATTCAGTTCTCATTTCTGACCATAGCTCTCAACCTCTTAGCACAAGAAACCTGGACAAAGCCAATAATGGCGGAATACAGCCCCAAAATAGGGACAAATTTCAAATACTGATCTTATAACCTTAGAAAATTGCTAGAATAAAATATTTTGTGTTACATTTATTTTCTGAAGAATATGAAGTCAGAAATTCGAATGACTGTCATTATTTAGTGAATTCAATCCTTCAGTGATTTGCCACAAAAATCCTGAAAACCACATATTTAATGAGGAATAGAACAAAAAATATATTCAAATACCTATCATTATTTAGTGAATTCAATCCTTCAGTGATTTGCTACAAAAATCCTGAAAACCACAGAATTAATGAGGAATAGAACAAAAATATGAGGCATGCATAAATTCACAAGTGATGGTGGCTAGGGACTTTAGGCTCTTTTTGCCTGTACCCAAGGTACAGGGTTTGAGCCTGAGTACCTCTAGTCACCAGATGTATTCACCGGGGGGCATTTTCATACATAAGGAGAAAGCAAGCATGACTAGGCTTCTGGCTCTTCAACAGCTCTACACAATGTTTACCACAAAGAGGTAGCAGCATAATTGGCTGACACTGTGGCCTACCACAAGCATGAATGAAGTATTCCAGGGGGAAGCATGTGATAGTGAGACATGTGCTGTCACCCAGAAAGTAAGTTGTGAGTTATGTAGCTGTACGATTCATAAATCTGCTCAGCTGAGTAAATTAGTATCGCCAGCCATAGTTATTAACTCAGCCACAAGCTTGCAGCTAGCCTTGTACTGAGTCTATAAACATATGAATCTATCAGAAAAAGAACAGACTGTTACTTCATTCATCCTTTCTAACAAGAATATTTAGAATTCATTAGTGTTAAATCTGTTCATGCAAATTTTTATGTGTTTCTTCTTTATTAACATTAAATGAGAACTTTGCGAGACTTACCATATTTCTTAGAGTAAACTTCTCAGACTGGTAGAATAATGCCAGCCATAAAACCATTGTTAATATTGAATAGCGTTGATAGTGTAAAAAAATAAAATGACTAAGTAAGCAGTAAAACATGGCATCGCTGGGAAACAGACTGACAAATATTATCTGACTCAATGTTTTACCTCCTGTAAGAAATCTATATTGAAATTAAAATAAGTTATATAATTTCATAGTTCTCATAGTCCTTGAAATATGCTGACCTTTTGTCACTCTCTCTTGGAGGATCTGATCAATGTCTTCTTTTCAATGTCAGAGATATAGTCACAGTACACTCAAAACAGAAAGTCATACACAGTGTCAGTTGAAAGGCTGAAGTTGTGGATGTCCTCCCTATAAAAGTGGTTTGCTAGAATTCAATGACTTACTAAGTTGTGCATTTCTTTAGTCATGATAATCATGAGACCCCTTACCTTTATATGCTTTCTGTCATATTGCCAGTATTAGAGAACCAGGTATTTTATATTTTAGATGTTTTATTTTTTAAAGCTTTCTGTGCTAGCTATGTGACTTTCTTTGGTAAAGAAGAAGAGATAAGCACCCTTGTTCCTTTAAGAACAGAACTGTCCTCCCATCTTATAATAAAATATTTATTAATACTGATAACAAGATTATTCATGATTCTGTCTTATATCTACCAGTTTGATTCTTCCCCCAGTTAGCTAAATCTATCATGTTGGATTATCCAACAATTCATTAAGGGTTCACTTTTAAAACTGACCAACAACTGGATTCGAATAATGTGGTATGGTACTCAAGTCCACCAGGAATGTAGAAAAGTGCAGTAGAATCCACTCACTAAACGCCAAACCTTTAAGTATATAATGATGCTAAGTAAGACAGTTAAAAAGTATTTTTGTTACACACACACACACACACACACACACACACACACACACACACACACACACACACACACACACACACACACACACACACACACCATTGCTGAGAAGAACATAAACAGTAGATGCCTTAAAAGTAGACTCTGTCCGTGCAGCTGAATAACTCCACATATACACCATAAGCCCAGAAAAGGAACTTCATTTGTTCAGCAAAAGCCCAGAAAAGTTCCATTCAGTAAGCTGGTGCTCGCAGATTTGCCAGCCAGGAAAGTCCTTCATCTTGAAAATAAGCACATTTCCGTTTGTTCACAGAACAGGAACTCTGTTCATTAAGTAAGCAGTACCAGCAGAAAAGTTCCTTTGTCGGTCGCAGATTTCACAGCCGAGAAAGCCCTTCATGTTGAAATAAGCACATTTCCTTCAGTGTGGAGCTGGGAAAGAAATAAGCAGTACTTGCTTCCTTCAGTGTGCTCGCAGACAGATTTCAAACAGCCAGCCAGCCAGGAAAGCCCTTGAGCTCAATTCTGACAGGCTGATGGAGCTGACGTCATCACACATGTGATGACATCAGCTCAAACAGCGTGAAAAAAATTTCAAACCTGGAAAAAAATCGGAAATGAAGGGGGTGCCACTCAGGAATTGTTGCTCCCCATTATTTGGACCCCAAAACTTGTTAAAAACTGATTTATTCGGTACTGTTGGGAGGTATGATACTGATGTGTTTACAGCTCTAGGCATCATAGTAAAATAATCCCCAAAGTTACCACAGCTGTTAATGCAACAAGGTGACAGGTCTAAAACAGACAAGAAAGAGAGAAATTTATTTAGTTATTCTTTGTTGACAGGATTTGTCCCTGTATAATAGTTTCCTCTTTTCAGGGGGTACCAGAGGTGGTATTTATATTACTGGGGGAATTTTGGCTACTGCACTGGGGAACATCCCCTACTTGTCTTGGCTGTGAGTGGGACCCATTTTGGAGGAGCACTTCCTGTTTCTGTTTTGGGTGCAGGGGTGGCCCAGAGATGTAGGGAGGCAGATGGAGAGAGAGAAGGAGATGAGGGAGTGGTGAAAGAAATGAAGGGGAAAGCAAATATTGAGACCTGAGAATGTGTGAATGATTCTGAGGAGATGTTTCAAATAAAGCTGTTTGATGGAGATGTGTCAGCAAATGATGGATATATAATTACAATCCTGCAGTCAGGACAGTTGCATGATGATTTATTTAAAGAAACAGTGGTGTAGAGTGAGCCAGAAAATGAAGGAGATGTTTCTAGGGGAGACATTATAGAGAAAATACAAAAGGAGGATGCAGAGACAATCCTGAAGAATATGGATGGAAAAGACATGCAGAGAAAGTAAAAGAAGGCAAAAGTGAAGTAGCAGAAAAGAAGGGAGAAGAGAATGAAAAGCAGACGTATGTGGTAAGGATTCAAAGTAAAGAAGACAAAAATGGATAGGTAAAAAGTGTGGCACAATTTAGTATCTCCTTTGGGTGTAAAAGCACATGAGGTAAGAACATTTATTCTTATTAACAAAGAGACAGCTTGTGACATTGTAGCTGAGACTGTTTTTTCAATGGAAAACTTTCTTGGAGAATATAAAAAAAGAAAGACTGTAACCCATGAGATTTTTCTGTAATAAAAGCTTTTAACAGGGAAACAAAAAATGAAATGTATGTACAGTTTCAAACAGAGGTAGAAAGACTGTGAAAGGACATTTGAAAGCTTTATCTATAGAAGTACTGGACACTGCTAAAGTTAATAACAAAAAGGGTTTATGGAGTGGTGCCTGGGATTGTAATACTGTATAAAAAAGAAAGAAAAACTATACATATATCAAGCTTAATAAATGTGGTGGGGAACAGGTGTGTTGTAAAATACTTGGGACAACCCAAAACATTAGTGGAGAAAAAGGACATTTGATAAGTATTTGTGGTGAAATGGTTACTGATGCAAAAATGTGAATTGAAATGTTATAAATGTAACAGAATTGGACATTTATGGATGGGTTGTAAAAATGAAAATAAGGGTAAGGAAAAAGAAAAAGAAAGAGAAGGAAATGAACAAAGAGAAGACATTTTAGAAGCAGTAGAAATAAAAGAAAAACCAGAGGAGAAAAAACAATAAAGATGACATAGAAGAAGGTTCTGAAATAAGTAATGAAAATGATTTAAATTAAGAGGTAATAAAAGGAAAAAAGAGATTTCTATTTGTTAAAAGGTAAAACACAGAAAAAGAAAATTTAAAGGGATGAGTAGTAAAAAAAAACAGAGAGAAAGGAAATGGATGAAAAAGAACATATACAGTTAATGAGTGGGCTTGGTATAATATTTAAGGTGTTTGACTCACAGACACAAAGTACAGTGTTTGATTCTCACCTTGGGAAATGAATTTGGCTAGGCTTAAAATGGCCTATTAAGAAACCTAGCTTAATAATTAGCTATTATGAAACCATGAATTTAAGGAAAAGGGAAAATAAAAAATTTAACGTGCTTTCTGTAAATGTGAATAGTATTAAGAAAATAGTAAGAAGAATATTAATAATGCTTTTGGAATGGTGTAATACATGTGATGTAGATGTGATATTAGAAGACACAAGATTTTTAACAAATTTAGAAAGATTACAGAAAAAACAATGGGAAGGAAAGATAATCTGGAATTTGGGAAATGAGAGATGTTCTAGAATAGCCGTATTCTGTAGAAATATAGTAAAGATATTAGATGTAACGTTAGCAAAAATGGAAAGATTAACCACTGTAGATTTAAAATGGAAAGAACACGTATATGGAATTATAACATTATATACTTATACTAATTGTAAAGAAAGGGGAAGCTTATTTCATGAGATTTTAGACTATGCAGTAATAATTATGAATATTTTAATAACAGGAGACTTTAATTGTGATTTAAGAGGCAAGTGGAAAAAGAAAGGAAATGATGTAAGAAAAATGTCAGAAGCTGTAAGATGTGGTAAATTAAAACTCTGGGACAAAAATTCATGGACTTGCAAAAGGGGTATGTATAGAACTAAAATAATTATTTTATAGTATCAGAAGGTGTAGATATAGGAGAAGGGGAGGTAGTTAAAACAGGATTTTCTGATCATCTTGTAGTATGTTAAGAGATAAAAGAAACAAGGGGACAGATTCAATAAGGCCTACATGGTCCGCTAAGACCATGTGTGCATCATGACACTATGTGCAAACAATAGCGCAAAATTTTCACTTCAGCAAATGACTCTACCCTGCATGTAGAGCTGTGCAAACATAATAAACATGGTGATATGCTAATTACAGCATACACAGCTGAATTGTCTGCTAAACAACTAATCCAAGATGGAGGAGCTATTCAACCAGCTATAAAGCAACTCAGTGGACTCAGTGCTCATTTTCCCTGCGAATTTCAAAATCTATTGGAATACAGCCATGAAAATGAGTCTACACAGAAAGAATGTTAAGGGCTACTGTTGCTTTAATTCATGTGCATGTGCAACAGGCTGAAGTTTATGCTGCTGCTGCTGTTAATAGACCACGCCCAAGAAGGAGATTAGTTTTTACACCCCATTTAACTTATTACAGTCTGCATAAGATAGAAATTGTAGAGTGCTACAGGGTAGATAGAGATACACTACAGGAACTCTGCAACCTTTGTCTTCCTCAACTCAGACCCATGGCAAAATGAGGGAAGCCAATACTGATGGAGACAAAGGTATGTGTAGCACTTAAAATTTTAGCTACAGGAACCTTTCAAAGACCAACAGAGGACATGCTCCATCAATTCCTGAATGCTATGCTCCAACATGACAGTAACTACATATATTTTCCCCATACATCTGAGGATAGGGCCACAAATATGCAAGAGTTCTACCCTGTAGTGCACTACCCTGAAGTACTAGGTGCCATAGATTGTACACATATAGAAATCAAGGCATCACACAGGGAACAAGGAAGGGTCTACATAAATAGTAAGGACTTCCACTCCATTAATTGCCAAGTCATGTGTAATGCTAAGGGAATCATCTTGAATGTGCATGCTGACAACCCAGGCAGTTACCACAACTTATATATCTGGCACAACTCCCACCTGTATCAGATGTTTATTGTGGGTGATATCCCACAGGGTAATTTACTAGGGGATACAGGTTATGCACTGGGACCGAGGCTGATGATACCCATCAGAAATGCACACACAGCAACTGAAGAAAGCTATAATGAGGCACACACTCAAACAAGAAATATCATAGAGTGTATGTCTGGCCTACTAAAGTCATAGTTTTGGTGCCTAGGTACATCTGGGGGATACCTGCAGTGCAATCCACATACATGTACTGAAATCTTCACCGTCTGTGCAGTGTTTCACATCATCCTGAGAAAACAGCTTCAGCAGGATCAACAAGGGGATGGGGCACACATCCCACCACCACTGGCAAGGTCACTATAGCCACACACAGGTGAGGAGTCAGGGGGGAAACCATCAGCTGCTGTGGATGTAGGCAGAACTGTGTGTGCTCAATATGCCCTTGCATTGGCTAAGAGGCATTACGTAGCACACTTACTCACCACTTAAAGGGCTAAAACCTTCATCTTATGCACATACATGCAGTAACATTGATGCCAGGCAATGCTCACAGCCTTTACCTACCCTGTAATGGCTGTGTACTCGTAGAATCAGACAGAGTCAGCTCTGAACTAAAACTTTAGCAACTGCCAGATTTACAAGGTAAGTGTTGAACCTGTAATATTAAAAAAATGTGTAATAATACAAATGAATGGCATACCCTTTATATTGATAGTTGGTAATGTAAGTAAGTAAAATGTGGTTGATTTTTACAGCAATGACTTCAACATGGGACACCAGTGACTTATGTGAATTCATGTGTCCTCTATGAAGTAATAGGCCTTGGGCATCAAAGATTCACACATTCATACCTCTCAAAAGTACTGATGGTCACCAAATGTCCTTAGTTTGACCTTATACGTTTGTACTGGCAGATCATTAAATAGAGAAATTAGAAATTAATGACACATATTTCAGTTTTAAACTTCATATCCCTCAGAAAAAATCTTAAAAAATGATGATGAAAAAACTGTTTGATTTTGTCAACTGTCTAACGTTGTAAGACCAAAATATTTAAAAAGTCTGCCTATTGTTCAGCCTTTGTCTCAATTTTAGTAATGGCGTGGTCCAGATTTGTTACTGTAAGAGCGTGGGGGCATGTATACATTATGAAAATCTGTAAGAAAGCAGTACAATTAGCAAAACAGCATCACAAACACAAACATACTAAGCACTAAGTCTGTAATGCACCCTGAACATCAGACACAAAACATATGCATCCCTGAATCCAAAAGATACAAAAACAAGGATATGGCACAGTTATCAGCATTTGCACAGGGTGTTGTTGGGAGCAGGAAGCTTAGGATGACACAAAAGGTAAGTGAGTGTGTAAGAAAGAGAAACAGGCAAACATTTGGATAAAGTATCAAATGGTCACTGAGACAGAATGAGCTTTAAGCCTCATGACTGAATCATGTAACTGTTGTGTGTGTGTCTGTATGGGCACTCCAGGTTAAATTGGTGTTTGAGTGTCTGCATGAAAACAGCCAAGCTCTGTGCTAGCTCTATGTCTTGGTATGTCAGACAGGTGTGAGCCATGCATGGTAGAGGTGTCAGTTCATCATCGTTGTACCTGACCATGAGAACTGGCTCTACCAGGAGTTGCAATGGCACTTACACACACATGGTGAGATGTACTGCTGCTACTTGAATGTGACTGATGTCTGCTGGATGAACTCTCCTCATGAGTACACCCCCGGACCATGGATCCCATGGCCTGTCACATCTGGGTGTGGACATCTCAACCACTGATGGAGTAGTGGAAGTAGTACCACTACAGGAGTGTTATCAAGCATGGCCACATATGCTAACATCAAATGATGTGGCTGGCCTGCACCCACATGGATGCTGTCCACCTCCCAGCAGACATTCCATCACAGACACTGCTCATTCCAATGTGTTATTCATCTGATCCATTGAATCATCAACATGGTGAAGACAGTTATGCATGTCAGGCTGTGCCACATGTACAACCCTAAACACTCAGAGACCCTATGGGAACATGCCTGCTCCTCCATGATGCCTCTAAACATATGTCAAATGCATATAAAGACACACCTGGATCAGGTGGAGGATGGGCAGCAGGCCTGCTCCGAGCACCCCAACAACTCTCCTGCATACCACCTTGCCCACACTTTGGCTATGGCCAGAGTCAACAGGCACTGAAGTCACAGTAACCATACTACCCTGATCGAGTGTCTCACCCTCCACCTGTCCAATAACTAAGGACTCACTGGAATGGGTTGGTGTAGGCCTACTGGCTGTGTCCAGTGGAATTACAGGGGATTGCTGAATGTCAACCTCATTATCAGATTCAACCTCTGCACCCCCTGACTGTGCCGCTGTTTACCCACCATCATCATCAGAGTCTGCCGATACTCTGAGATCAGATGGTAAGAGTCTTACACTTCCACTGTCAGGATCACCTGTGATAATAAGCAACAAACACAGGAAAGAAATTAATAGCTACACAACTATAGTTCAATATATCCTAACAAACTAACACTGATGCCATTATTACAGATGGTACAGCAATACACACACAATCCTGACACCCATATCGCACATACAGATAAAATAAATAGTTCTGTGAACTGCTCTTCAGTACTGAAATACAAATGTTTGGCTTGCCATGTGTAGATGACTCAAAACTTGGTAGGGAGGATGGTCCTGGAAGAAGTTAAGCAAAATGTAAGGACACCATCATCACAATAACAGTAACACAGCGGGTTAAAACACTTTGCCCTTTTTATGTCCATTAACAATACATGTGGCAGAAACTTGGATAACACCTCCACCCCAAGACCATGTGTAATGAACCAGAATGTGTTGTTAACTGTATCAAGCTATAATTAGTTCCTCCACAAAAAAAAAAATAAATAACTTTAAGTATGGCTGCCTATATTTTACTATACAAGAAATATTTAACTATTGACATAGGTAAGCCTACCTTGAAGCTCCTCCTGGGACATACATGTCCTCCCTGAAACAGCAGCCCCAACATCAGTCACATGCTGTTGTGCACTTTCCACAGAGGTCTGTGACAGTGGACAGTAACTCTTCATTTGGTGTCAGTGGTGGCTCTGTAGAAGCCCCCCCCCGCTTGTCATCTATCCAAAGGGCACTGCAGCTGCTCTCCTCTGGGCCAATGAAATCATGGCAGTGGCCCTATGGTGCACCTGATCATATGTCCTGCTGCATCCTCCCAAAATGTTTATATCAGCCACTATCTGCTGCCAAGTTTGCATTATTCCAGACATATCCCTATGTCCTGTCTCAAGCAGAAAGGCACCATATCGCTAAATGCTTGGACAATTATATAATTTTCAGGATCACTGAAGGTGGGGTTGTGGGTATTGGGACACTTGGGTGTCATAGTCCTAGGTGACATAAAACAGAAAATAAGGATACTATACATAAATGTCACATAAATAAAAGTCTTGCTTAGATATATAACACATAATTAGCTTTTCAATATTACCCACTGGAGAAACAAAAAACTTTCAAGATATTCAAATAAAGGAAAGGATTTATGTTGTTATAACATATCACAGTCACACCCAAACAAGGTTGAATTCAAAACAAGGGGAGTAACAATAGCAAAGCAAACCTCTGTACAAACAATTTTGTTTGTGCCAACACAGACATGGAACTTGGCTGTCCCACCCCCAAAACAACAGGTGTATGATCAGTGAATTGTTATAAGTGCTATCAAAGAAACTGTCCCCAAAACATGTGTACACATTTACCACAGAACATTAATTTTTATGCAATTGCCAGTCACATTTACATGTGGCCGGCACTCCCCTAGAGGTGTCTATGTGCCATCCTAGAAGGCTAACACCCTTGTGTCATTGACAGTATAGGGCCTTTACATTTCATTGAAATAAGAATTGAAGAGTGTGAAAAGAAATACTTGTAACATTAACACTTCTGATACAAGTTAATAAGGCTGTGCATCTGAGAAAGTAAAATGCCTTGACAAAAATGCCTATGCCATCAGTAAAACTTATAAGAAGTGCATACAGATAAAAGTAGCATTTGCTAATACATATATAAAAATATTTTTCTAAGTGACATCTGAGCATATCTAGTATATAACTGAAAAATGCAATCATACCTTATCAAGATCAGCACTATTCTGTGCAGATAAATTCCAAATAATACCAATCTTCTGTGTTATCCACAAAAACAAGTCTTCTCACCTTCAGGTTCCCTTTTTATAGTGTAGATTTTGGCATGTGAGTATGATTAAGATGCAAATGAGGTGTGAACTCATTAGAAATGCTGAATCCCAAATTCTTGGCTCTGTGTAGCAGATGTAAATATAGTGCAGGCACTTCCTCAGTGTTTTTTGATAATGGATTGCAACTATGAATGATTACTGGTAGGGAGAAGGAAAACACAACAGCAATTCAGACTCCCTTACCTCCAGTGGGTGTGTCAGCCAGGTTAGCTTTACAAAGTGTAAAGTAATTATATCACAGTTTTAAGTGTACTGTACGTAATTAGCATGCACTTCACGGTTTCTGCTCAGTAACATCCAGCCTCCTTTGTATTTGTTGAAACTGTATATTATTGCCATTTAATATTCTCACACATTTTAAGGACAATGATACAAAATGGATTACAGATTGCATGTCTCAGATTACTGATGAGATAAGAGAAGGATGAACACCATATAGAGGTTAAGACAGAGCTTCATTTCTGCAAACAATGGTCATAAATGGTTGTTTGATCACTCATTGCACTGAAATGAATACATGTATAAACTACTTAAAAGTGTACAAGTACCATATGTCTTGTTGATACTATGGATGATTTTGGACTTGCTTGTATGTACAGTTTTTTTCATTCTCTGCTGCAAAGCTATTTCTGCGGCAAAGAGGGATAAGATGCCCTTACTGTGTTTTGAAGGCTCATTGTTGTGAGAGTTTAAATCCAGACTTGTGTAAAAATCTTTCATGTGCACTAACATATATTTTGTAGTGTTGTTATTTTATAGATTTAGTTTCTTTTTTTTTATATATTTTTAATGCCAGTATTTGCACTGTGTGTGGCTTAGCTCAAACACAGGAAATTGATATACACAATAAATGTCTTGAAAAGTACTTCTTTGATAACCAATACTTCAACTACACCTGTGAATCACTTGTGTCTGTAGAATGTCTGCTAAACACATTGATCCACACAGCATATACTATATGCAGATCAAGGTTTAAGTCCCACCTTTGTCTTTTAAGCATGAAACCTAATAAACACTACTCAGAAGACTAAAGCAAGTTTAGCTTTGCCTGTCTTGTTTGTGCAATGCTTACCATCATGCAAATTTAGAGTAATGGCCCACACATGAAGCAGACAGAACACCATCCAATGCTAATATCATCCAATATAAATTGTCCTGCAGCCTTGTAAAAGTCAGACTTGTACAGTGGCACTTGCGTAAAGTACTGAGTTCTCTAGTCTGTGTACTTAGGTAGGGGTTTTGTTCTCATTACAATCAACGTGTGTATTTGTACACTTGTTTGACATTAGACAGAACATTTTCCACCAGCATGTGGGTCACAGCTATTACCATCTTTTTGTTGCATAGACATTACTGTCTGATGGCGCAGAACCCCCTTCAAGGTGTTATACCAGATTCATGTGTGATACCTGTTCCAGTGATGCAGACAGTATGAACATAGCTGTTTGACAACATTGATGTCAAGGGTTACATTTGTGACAGTGTGGATCGTGCCATATATGTATGTATGTATGTATAAATATATATATATATATATATATATATATATATATATATATATATATATATATATATACACACACACACATGGATCTAGGATTCGAGCAAATGTCCGAATCCATAACCACCGAACACACTTTAACGAAAGTGCTTTTATCGAAAAAGCGCTTTCGTTAAAGTGTGTTACTAAAAAAAGAAACACTGCATTAATGTTTTAGCAGGAGGGGCAAAGCCCCCCTGAACCCCCCATGTGGGGGGCTGTGCCCCCCACAACCACCCCTACTTTAATATTCTCTCTCTGAGACCACATTACAGTGGGGAAAAGAGAATTTTCCGTTATCTACACCATAGTACGGCCTCGGCAACAGGCATACTTACGCGAAAGTACTTCTTCGGTGAAAAGCACTTTCGCGTAAGTATGCCTGGCCATTTGGGCTTTGGGCATTTGCTCATTCGAGCAAACTTCCTAGACCCATACACATATACCATGCATACTCCTCAACTACCCTGGATTGAACATAATGTCAAATACAGCTATAGCAGTGTCCTTCCTTACACTTCCAGTATATGTTACAGTGTCAGAACAGTGTCTTTGATTACCCTCATAGATTGTTGACATCTCATAATAGTTGTGCAAGTGTGTTTGTTCAGAACCACCCATGATCACTCACAATCACGTATGTTATGTCATAGACATAGGATTACCGGTGGTATTAATCTGATATTGTCCATGATTGTACATGCTACTGTTTACTGTTTTTCATGAGCCTGTAACTCTGTGTCTCACTTGGTAGAGACCTGTGCTGATATTACAGTCATATTCAAACAACTCATTTTGCTCAGCTTCACAGTATGCACCTAACCCCTATCATATATAACATCCCTGATAGATGTCCTCTCCATTGTTCATGTCAGGAGGCTTATATCACGAAGACATCTTCTCCATTGTTATGTTACCTTCTATGATAGTCACATAATATACATTTTCACTGTGCAGTCAGTACTGTATCATGTCGATATGTGATTAGTGTTCTTGCTATCCCTGTCTTCATTTACATGTCCTCCACTGCTGTATATCACCTGTCCTCTTTCCCTGTGTTCATTCCTATAATTCATCTGTGTGTCCTTATTCAATACACACACTTCCCCTGACTGTTTATTTTAAATAGCAGTCCATGTACTGTTACGGATCATTTACACAACTTTTGTTCAGAATGCCTGAAATGGGATTTCACAATGCTCTGTACTATATACACTGCCCTGTCATGTGTCTGGACCATATACATTATTATATTATTAACCCTGGTAATCATTGTGGCATTTCACTCAATCCCACAGACCTCATTTGCCCATAGGTAAACAGGTCTACATGTCTGCTGCTATCTGTGCTGCTTTACACGGTGTTCTGACTGGCAACATTGTTGCTAGCTATGAAACTGCACTTGTTTACATTTAAATGAAGAGCAAGGCATGAATATATAATTGGCACTGCTGCTCACTGTGCAAACATGTAAACTCTGTGTAGGCTTTGTGCAAAGCCTATACAGAGTTTATTGAATCCCCAGGAAGGAATATGTAAAAATAGGCAAAGGAATATTAACAATAAATGAGAAGGCATGGAATGAAGAAGGGAACACGTTAGTAATACATTTATAGAAATATTGTATTACTATGAAAACATTTCATAAAAATGGTTGAAAGGTAGATGAAATTTGAGGAGAAATATTAAAAAAATGTTTTTACAGTGGAAATATAATGTGAAAAATGGAGGGAAAGATAAATATAAGAGAAAATATAACAATGCAGAGGAAGATTTAGAACATAATGATAGAAAGTACTTTGACAAAGAAAAATAATTATATGAAAGAAATCAAGAAAAAATACAAGAAATGTTACATAAGCAAGATATTTTTACAAGGAAAAGGGGAAGAAGTATCGAGTTACTTAAGCAGATTATAAAGGAAGAGAGTAGTGTAATGAGATAATAATGTAAAAAGGAGACTTAGAACTCAGGAAAAGTTTTGAATAGTGTAATACAATATATACAAGACATATTTAAAATAAAAAAGAAGGTAGTGAAAAAACATGGAAAGTAAAATAGTTAACAGAAAAAAAGAACAAAAAGTTGGAAAAGGAGAGTTCTTTAAATGAGCTAGATACAAGTAAATATATATTCAGCTGCAGGATCAAATAGAATATGGTATGAAATATATAAAAATTTAAGGGACTGACAAAATAAATATTTTTTAAAGATTTTGAATAAATGGCTGAATGCAGGTTTTATGTATAAAGAATTATGTAGCGGAATACTTAATTTCACATAGAAGAAAGAATATAGAAGAAAATTTAAAAAACTGGAGACAGATAGTATTGAATAATAATGATTACAAAATCTTTATGAAAATAATACAAAAGAGATTTAAAACTAACATAGAAAATATTATGGAATATAGCATATATAGTATAAAGGGGATGGGTTGTTAAGAGTTGTTAATGATAGTTATAGAAACTGTAGATGATATTATAACCAGAAAAGAAGCAAAACTCATGCTAGGAGACCTTAATAAGGCATTTGATACAATTGGACATGACATTTTATGGATAATAATGAAAGATTATAATATTAGTGAGAATGTCAGGAAATTATGTATGTCAGCATATGGTAATAATAAAGTAAAAATACTTCTAAATGGCTGGTTAAGTCAAGAGGTACATGTGAAGAGGGTCTATGTTAAATATTCGAACATCCAAAATGTCGAGACCAAATGTTCAACATTTGGATGTTCGAATATAAAAAAAAATAAATAAATAAAATAAAAAAATAAAAACACACCTTAACAGTGTGAGCAGGGGCAAGCCCCCTGCACCCCTCACACCCCTCTACTTAAATATACCAACTCTGAGACTGCACTTCAGTGCAGAAAAAGGAAATTCTCCCTATCTGCACCGTACGGTGCCATTGAAAGTCAATCTTCGAACACTTGACATTTCGAACGTTTGATCTCGACCATGTTTCGTTCAAAATTTTAAGCATTCAAAGAACTGACATAGATGCTGTGAAGAGTGGTGTAAGACAGGGATTTTCAATGAAATGTATAATCTTTGCATTAGTTATAAATATGATACTATATGAAATAAATTGCAAAATGAAAGAGGTGGGGTATATAAGACCTGAAGAGTTAAGTATTCCAGTTATGTTAACATATACAGATGACATTATAATAATTGCAAAAAAAATGTTTGGATAAAGGAAGTAATAATTTGCACAAATTAATGTATAGAAAGGATAGGGATGGCTTTAAATAAGGAAAAAAAGTAAAGGTTTAGGTGATGTAGTAAAGATTGGGGGGTATATATAGTTTACAATTAATTAAATGTTTGTGTTAGGTATAAAATTTGTGAATAAAGACACATGTAGAAGTCAATGAAAAAAAATGGAAGAAATAAAACAAACCTGTCTTTTCTGGAGATCATATAAATTATCATTCAGAAAATAAGGCTAATTTGATAAATTCAGTACTGATGAGGAAAATAGCATACTAAACAAGTCTATTTATGTTGCCAACAGTATTTGAAAAGAATTATTGCGGATAAGTTTCATTTATATGGGGTTCTAGATTAAATTGAGTAAAAAGAGGAGTTTTGCATGTAAATAAAGAAGAAGGAGGTTTATGATTAATTAGCCCAGTGGTATATGCTGCTTCATTAAATTTATACAATGTGTTAAAGTGGATAAATGAAAAAGATGAACGATTAGTAGTAAAACTGTATAAATATAAGTATGATAAATTTTGGGGTATGATAAAAAAGAGTAAATGAGTAAAATAGTGTATAAATGAGGAAATAAAATATTACCAAGAAAAATATATATTTTTCTGTGGAAAATAAAAACTGAAGTTATAGAAAAAGCTAGACAAGTATGGTATAAGAATGTAATGATTAAACATTACTGTGTAAAACCATGGGAAAATCTAGCAGTTAAAAAAATAAAGCTATAAAAATAAGAAGCAAATAGTGTAATCAGAAAGTAGCATGTCAAGATTTTTTTGTGGAGACTGGTAATAGATAAATTGCCAGTAAAAGGAAATAAACCACATAAGAAGAAAAGTAATAGAATATGTTTACATTGTCAAAAAGAAGAAACTACAGAACATGTGTTTTTGAAATGTAAAAGAGTAATACAAGTTATGGGTAAAAATAGGTAAAGAGGATTTTTTGAAGATGTAAGAGCAGTGGATAAAATAAACATGGATATGATTAAATATGGATATTAAATAAAATAAAGTAAATCAATAGATAAAGGCTGGCTTAAAACAAAAAAACAAAGCCAATAAAAATAATGAAAAAAGGCAGCCAAACACAGCTAAAAGGCATGTATTTAATGAACAGTGGTAAGTGCTTTCATACAGACACTCTGTACTTCTTCAGACCATAAAAACACATTAAAAAGAAACCATCTAAGTAGCATATTCAATAAAACAATTTACAACTATAAATAATTAAATTAATCAATACAGGCTTTAAAGGCACATAGCCATTCAAGCCTGGCAGTCTATGTACAAGCAGCTTAATAATCCATTTTGTCTCTTCCCCTTCTACCCTACTATTTAAATCCTCCCTCTTATATCAGCATAAATAAATTGCAGGGCTAAAAAAAAACAAAACTATGTCCGTTATTATCATGCGCATGCCTATCTATATAATGCACTAGAAGTCTTATTACGTATATAGCCCAGATGTTCCAAAATCCTCTGTTTAAGGGGACGTGTTGTTTTTCTTACATAAAAACTAATACAATCCCTACAGTGGGCTAAATAAACTATGTAAGAGGTGGTATAGTCTGCATAGAAGCATGAAACAAATTCAAAGCCATTAATGGGATGCATAAAAACCTTCTTTTCTGAAATATGGCTGCATGCCCTACACTTAAGAGACAGCTATGTTATGGTAAATGCCAACAGGGTAATGCTAAAATGCCATATAGGCAGGGTACATATCCCTGCAGGGGGTGTAGGGCATGTAGTCATATTTCAGAAGAGAAGGTTTTTATGCATTCCCATTAATGGCTTTGAATTTGTCCCACACTTCTATGCAGACTGTACCACCTCTTGCCTAGTTTATTTAGCCCACTATAGGGACTGTACTTGCTTTTATGTAGGAAAAACAACACATCCTCTTAAACAGAGGATTTTGGAACATCTGAGCTATATATTTAATAAGGCTTCTACTGGTGCATTATATAGGCATGCACATGATAATAAGGGACGTAGTTTTGTTTTTTTTAGCCCTGCAATTGATCCATGCTGATATAAGAGGGGGGAATTTAAATAGTAGGGTAGAAGGGGCAGAGACAAAATGGATTAGTAAGCTGCTTACACATAAACTACTAGGCTTGAATGGTTATGTGCCTTTAAAGCGTGTATTGAAGGCTCGTAAATTGATTCATTGAAGTATTCATAGTTGTAAATTGTTTTATTGAATGTTTGTGTCTTTCGGCTTTTCAAGGTTAGGGGTCGCCACAGCGGAACTCCAGTCCGCTAATGATTGGCAGTAGATTTTTACTTGCTTGCTGGATCTAACACACAACCTTCAACGAAGGAACGCCCATTCACACATGTCGCCACACAGAAGACGCTCTAACTGAGAATCGAACGGACAATGTCTAACTGTGAGGCAACAACGATACCGCAACACCACCACCGCTATTTAAATTGTTTATTTTTAGTTTGTTTTTATTGTCTGAAGAAGTACAGTGTGTCTGTACGAAAGCGCTTACCACTGTTCATTAAATACATGCCTTTTAGCTGTGTTTGACTGGCTTTTTTCATTACTTTTATTAAATATGGATATTATAAGAATAGAAGTGAAGAATATTTTAGAATAATAGATAAGTTATTTTATGCCATATGGATTATATGGAAAGAAAGAATAAATGAAATTGTGTTTAATGGTAAATGGAATTTACCAACAATGTTAGATAATATTAGATGATGGTTATGGAAAAAGGAGTGATGGTCTAACAGGGTAGAAAATTTAGTATGAGGAATCTATTAACAAAATGCCAAATGTAAGTCTGAGGAATCTGTATCATTCCACGGATGTATTAAATGGACACAGTTTAAGATACAAGCACAATTTACTAAAATCTCTAGTTAACAGTATGTACTGATAAATACTTTGCATTTGGTATAGCAAAAATTACTACCACAGTTCTCAACCACTTAGCACAAGAAATCTGAACAAACCCAAAAATTATGTAATTGTAAATATCTTGTAAATAAGAGTTATTTTTGCACATAAATAAAGGACCTCTCCATTTTTTGATAGATGATGTGGGATCTTTTATATCGACCTACGCTGCCACCAACTGAAGCAGATGGGACTTCATTTTAATGTCTCAACACACTCAAGAGTGCAGCACCACCCCCTTAGGCTACACTGCAGTTTCAGTAATCAATCTACCTGTTGTGGGACTAGAACCCATAATCTTTTGCATCAAAGGCAAGTATGCTACCCATTGAGCCAATGACAATACAGTGACAATGATAGTGACACTGACACTACAGAAACAGCTGAAATAAATGGAAGAAACTGATGAAATTGTTAAACAGTCCAGACCTCATTCATTGGTCAACAGTATGTTTACTTTTGTCAAAGCAGTTAAAATATGAATACATATTAACTCAAAGGAATTAAATAAAGCAATGCTGAGAGAATGATACACTTTAACATCCATGGAAGTTATTTACTTGATGCCCATTTCCAAGTATTAGTGCTGATGTGAAATCAAGGCATCTAGGAGATTAAATTAGACTAAAACAGTTTGAGACAAGATACCCTCAATGCTGCACTTGGACTGTAGAAGATCATAACAGGCCATTTTGAATCTCTTTAACATCAGAAGTGTTTCTTTGAATTATATTACAGCCTATTAGAAGATTAGAGGATGTTGTGAATATCACTGATGATATATTGCAATAAGGTAAAGCTAAAGAACAGTGTAACATGAGACTTAAAGGCTGCTTACTTAACTGTGACAGAATAATCTGAAGCTAATTAGACACAAATGTCAAATGTGTATGACAAGTGTCAAGCACATGGGACATGCTTTGACTAGCTAAGGCACTCAACCCGATCCTGAAAAAGGGAGGGTAGTTGCCCACATGGAATGACTTCTTAACAGACATTCACTACTATGATTCTTGGGTATGGTGAAGAACCTATCCAAGTTCATTCCTACCCTCTCAGAAGTATTTATGCAAATAACCAAGCTGTTTAAAAAGGACTCAGGAGCTATAACAGGAAAACAAATGCTTTACAATTTTAAAGAAAGTATTAAAACATTTTTATACCATGGTGTTATGAGGTTGAAAAGATACTCATGCTTCAGGTTAAGTTTTGTAAGTCTGGAACTGAGCAGTGCTTTCACAATACTGTCAACCTAGCACTTATGGCTTAAGAGCAGTTATTGACTGCCAAATTTGTTATGCTCAGACTGAGGCTTTTTGCCTATTGTTTATAAATGTGACAAATACTATGCACATATTTATGGCAGACCATCCTTTGCTGATACTAACCACAAAGACTTTGAAGTATATTTCCAAATCTATTACATAAGGTATCTTTGTGAATGCAAAAGACATGGCTGTACATACAAAAATTTGATCTGGTATAATGTATAATGTAGTACCAATGTAAGGATTATACATATAGCTGTCATGCATACAAGATATCATATACTTATTATTTAATTAATCAATTTGTTTATTTGTTTACACTTCAGTGACTTGTTTAGTCCCCACTAGGACAATGGCCATTTTTCCGGGGAGACCTGAGGTTATTCATAATTACTAGGAGAAATTTGGCCAGGGCACTGGGAAACTTTCCCCTTCTGTTTTCAATATGTGTTGTGAGATCTTTTACATTTACCTAAGCTAACACTGGTGCAAGCACATGGGACATTGGTTTAACATTTCATCTGAAGGACTTATTGCTTCACCAGTCGCTGCCATTTTTGTCAAAAGAATGGATACACCATGGTCTGTCTCCTCTTTGTGTTTTTCCATCAAGCCTGAAGTTTTTCACTGTTATAACTAAACTCAGCATCATAATATAAACATCATCTGTTCCATAGCTCTGACTTTCACATAATCTGCTTTCAAGCCAGTTAAAGGTAAAAAATGAACCACTTATCACACTTCTGTAACTATTATTTTATACTTACTTTTACTCAGCCTGGTGTTATTCTGACTCAAGCTATTCAGCAAATTAATTAGTCTTTTTCTATGATTATCTGTTGTCACAATCCATGCCAGCAACTCTTTCAACAATGGTATTAGGCTTGTCTTCAAGTTCTTCAGTCATCCACAACAGACTTCTAATGCACTTTAGGACAAAACATCAAATGGATGTCTGAGGACTCTACTAACAAAACACCAAATGTCAATCTGAGGAATCAACACTAAATGGAAGTCTAAGGAATCTATATCATTCTATGGATGTATTAAATGGACACAGTTTTGGATACAAACACAATTTACTAGAATCTCTACTTAGCAGTATGCATTGATAAATAATTTGCATTTGGTACAGCAGAAATTACTACAATAGCTCTCAACCACTTAGCACAAGAAATCTGGACAAAACCAAAAAAATGGGGGGACAAAGGCCTAAAAATAGGATTTTATGGAATTATAATCTTCTGTAAATTCTTTAACCAAGAAGAAACAGTTCTACTCTACATTTAACATTCACTATATTTAATATTAAATATGCTTCAGGCAGTAATTAGCCCCTCTTGCATGAATATTTTGACTAACACATACAGTTCTACTTCATACAAATGAATCATGCACGAACTAAGCTCAGTAGTTTATTCACTTCTTGAATTCATTAAAATAAGCATTGAAACTTTCTGTAGCACTGTCTGTCCATATGGTTTTCTGGCAAACTTTTTTTAACTCACAGTTACTTTGCAGCTTTTATTTCATCATTGCAATATTACCACCTCACATCTCTTGAATCTCAAATAGGATTCTAGGATCATAGGAGTTACAAATCAACTGACCTAGGCTATTTTCACCTTGCCATTAGGTTTTGCCTCTCTTCTCAAGGTGTAGGGATTTGGACAAGCCAGTCATAACAGTAAGTGAATTTACAAATGCCTACACATTTTGCAATGATCTGATAGTTAATCTTATTTGGAGTGATTTGAAACTCTTATAGGTTCTGCTTGAAGGTTTCTATGTATCTGCCTCAAGGCAATGTGTTCCCCAACAAATATGCATATGCTACTACAGTTTCCAACAGGTATTAGTAAGTGGTAATCCCAAAACCCAGGTACTGAGAAGATGTTCTTTGTACACTTAAACCAGGTCTATGTAAGAGCACAGTGGATGTGCCCCAAATGCAAAAGGGCTTCAAGGTCTAGCAGGTTGTTGTTTAGACTTTTAGCATGAAGTAGAGCCTACTTGATATGGTTCAGTGGTAGATTTGTTTCAGAAGTTAGGATGGGACATCCATCATAATGACCTTGCATAATAAAGGCATAATAGGAGTAGCAAAATATTTTGCTAGTACACAGAAGCTTTGAATGAGAGGTGCAACCAACCTTGGTGAAGCAAGTATGGTTATCAAACATGCCATTCCATGCTGACATGTCTCTCACCAACATGGACCACCACTGTTCTATAATCATATTTGTCTGGTTTAAAGGTCCTAAGGGCTTCAAGGTCTAGCAGGTTGTTGTTTAGACTTTTAGCATGAAGTAGAGCCTACTTGATATGGTTCAGTGGTAGATTTGTTTCAGAAGTTAGGATGGGACATCCATCATAATGACCTTGCATAATAAAGGCATAATAGGAGTAGCAAAATATTTTGCTAGTACACAGAAGCTTTGAATGAGAGGTGCAACCAACCTTGGTGAAGCAAGTATGGTTATCAAACATGCCATTCCATGCTGACATGTCTCTCACCAACATGGACCACCACTGTTCTATAATCATATTTGTCTTGTTTAAAGGTCCTAAGGGCTCTTGTAACATTAGCAGTTTTGGCCCATGAGAAACAGCTCACTGTCACCCTGCCTTTGTCCAGCCTTATAAGTGTAGAATCCTTGTGCCTAACTATGGAGTCATTAATCACTACTACATTTCTATTCATGTTTGAAGATTGCTTTGTTGTACTTGGCCCAGGATGTGTTGTTTCCTGGTGACTCTTAGCTGTGTTTTCATTAATTGGTGCTGAAGGGCTTAGTTTATGCTGGCTTTGTACCTACTAGTCCACTGCAGCTTGGGCAAGTATTTTTTAGTGTCTTCACTTTTGACAATTTAGTGTGATTATTTGCAGAATGTGTCACAGATGAATGATGCCCAGACAATGTGTTATTTGAGAGAGTGTAGCCTGAATTTGTCTAGGTATTTGCACCTCTCATAAATCAATAATGACAAGTTAAGTAAAAGTTCATTATCTGCAAGTATCAGGCAATTCTTATGTTGCCTGAATATACCAAGTGCCATGAGACTGGCAGCAGAGGGTGGACTAGTTGGGTGTAAGGAATGTCAGGGAAGGATAAGAGAATATAATGGGATTTTGGCTCCTGGATTAAAGTATTACTTCAAAAGAACACATAGATGTAGATCAGTTATGGTCTGAGCACTAAATTAAAAGTATGCAGTCAATGTTCTAGTTTTGCCAAGCTATAAGATCAGCATGGTGGACAAATAAGAAAAAATTATAGCATTTTGGCTATGAGGTAAGAAACTGATTTAGGGTAAAATAATAAATGTAGTTAAGAAATGAGGTTCAAGCACCAAAATCAGGTAGGCATTACATTTGGTCTAAATTGGCCATGAGTCTAATCTGGCTATGAGAATGGCTTCAGATGTTCAGCAGTGTGCCACTGCTTAATTCTGTGATTTATACAGCTTGTTACTATAAGGTGGAGTTAACTAAGGCTTCTAAAAGTGAATCTGAAACTGAAGCCAGCATTGTATAGAGCTGTGTGCAGAACCACCCACCTACTGTTAAGCTAAGAATATATAATTGAAGAACCATTAACTAAACAGCTAGAACTCTAGTCAGTAATGCCCCCACCTAAGAAACAGCAGTAAACATATTATAAAGTTTGAGGGTCTCTTTATGACATGTAGAAATGAAGCACACCATCCTCAGGATTTAATAAACTCTGTGTAGGCACCGTGTACAGCCTACATGGAATGTATCCATGTACATGGCCATGGTCCCCCCTCGGCAGCATGCCATACATATTAATGATAGCTTGCTGCCAAGGGAGAGCTAAGGAACATAGATATTGAATCAGTGCAGTCTGATTTTTTTCTTTTTTTTTTCTTTTTATTAAAAATGCATGTTTGCACGGAGTGGCACTGAGTGCAGCAATGACAAGCTGTGCTCACATGTAGACAGCAGACACCTGCCAGACTTCTAAAAATATAAATCAGATGTAATTAATAAGCATAATGACATTTTATGTGTTTTTTCTTTTTTTTTTTTTTTTTTGGCATTTGCATAGTGCAGAGCACAGCTAAGCCAAACAGAGCTCATACAAACATGATAGACACCTGCAAACATCTAAAAATAGAAACCAGATATAATTAATTATTTATTGTGTGTTTAAGCATGTTTATGTGGTGTGGCATGGTGCTCAGCAGTGCTAACAGGTAGCTCATTGGTATATGTGATGATATATCGAGTTTCTTAATATCCATGTAGCTTAATGGGTAGAATTAAGGCTCTATGTGTAGGAGGTCCAGGGTACCAATACATGTAAATCAAAAATTGTCTGTATTTTTGTTACATATTTTATGGACAAACTTTTAAGATATGGCTCCGCTGCACTCTGCTAAGCACTGCTCATTCATGCTAAGTACCGTATAAACATGTTAATGGCTGCCAATATTTGCGTAGTGCTCAGCTTCATTAAAACCATGATTGTGCATGTTCTGATGAAACTCACAGTCGAGTGAGTGAAAGCGCTCAACCTTTGGATTTGTGAAATAAATTGTTTTTTAATTCATCGTGTGCTCCTTGACTAGCTGATTCTGTGAGCAGGCAGTTAGCAGATTGTGTTTCGGTTGCTGGATTGGTTTATGTTCTGGTTTTGGTGCAATCTGCAGTGATTCCGTTCCATGATTGTGCATGTTTGCGCACTGCTCAGCTCTGCTTGTCTGGTTTGCGCTCCACTAAGCAATTCTATGCTTTTTTGAATGTTGCTCAGTGATGTATAAGGGCAGGAAAACAGCCTATATAAAGCACACTAGGCAGGAATTCTGCAGAAACCATTGAAGTATATCATATATTGATATGACTGGTGGTGTTGAAGAAGGTGTGTGGTTTTGGGTGCAGCTGTGGGGCATTCAGGAGTCTAGGGTCATGGTTGGGCTCCTAGTAAAAAAAACATGAGAATAGGCTGCTGCAGAAGCCTAGGGCTGGCTGGCTAGAGAGCTCACCAGTGTTACTGGTATCCCTCGCACAGGTGAGCAGTGTCATCACCACCATGACAACCTGAAAAGATGAAACAGGGAACCTTGGACACCTGAGTCCAAGAAGCAAGGGCATGGGATGTCCCACAAGTATGTAAGTACTATTTCCCTATGTTTTAGCAATATGTAAAGAAAGTATCAGTCATCCTATAGTCAGCAGTGCCTCAGTAGCTCAATCATAGGCTCAAAGGTTCATAGGTATTTACTAGACTAACGACCTCAAGGGCCTTTTTAAGCCTAGCCATGCATCCCAAATCTCTGACAAGTTTAACCATTCTGTTAAATTCCTTGGACACTGTACATTTTGCCACACGGTCCTAGCTTCGAATCCAGTGCTATGTAGAACTACATTTTTAGTATCAGTCAGGTAATGCTCACAATTTCTCTCTCCCCAAGAACACAAAAATGTGATGGGTGAGTTAGCCCATATTTTGTGCAGATATTGTGTTTAGATCTCACAGATTTTTACACCCAATAGCAAGAATGTGTGCATCAACATTGTTGATTCAGAAAGAAAATGGTGTATCCCAGTATGGCTTTATCTCTTGCTTGTCCGTACTAAGCTGCTGCAGTCAGTTATTAAAGTATTTGCAGATGTCCCTTGAAGTCACAGGTAGTGGGTTCTACTCCCATGCCTGCAGTTTAATTACTGGACACAAACATGCCTCTTAAGTGTCACAATTTCTTGTAATATAATTAAAACAGACTAATCCATCTGTTGCATGTTTACCAGGTAAATTAATACTTGGAATGCAATGTATTACCAAGTCTGTTTATAGAACACCCTGGGAGTTATATAAGGCCACATTATGTGAAACCATTCTGAGTAGTTTTGTACTTGCATTTCTTAGTGCTTGCCCCTTATTGTCTCATGCTATCAGCTTGAGAGGTATGTACATGCTACAACAGCTATAGGAGAATTGTAGTCACTGTAACCCCAACTGTTGGTACACCTGTAGAAGTATGTATGACCAGTGTTATCAGGAATATTATTTGCAATCTCACTAATGGAATATTTATCTCTCTCCCCACCCCTTATCTTAATTTATTCATCATTGTAATATATTATTATGATTTAATATTACCATACTTTGTTAAACTAACTATTTTGGAAAATGTGGTTGATTATTATGTTTTATTATGATTTAATATTAACATATTTTGTTAAACTATACTTTGGAAAATGTGGTTGATCATTGTTATGTTTTATTATTATTCAATATTAACTTATTTTGTTAAACTGTTTTGTTGGCTGTATGGTTTACTCCACACAGACATTCTGTTACCATACTTAGTTATGTTGCATTATGTTGTGTTGCACATAATATACATTAATATGTATTTGGAAGAATAAATATAATGTTCCATTCTGTTAATACTAGCAATGGTTTGGTTGTTACTAACCATAACATATTGCTTTACCTCATGTCCCACAGCACGTCAAGGTAGGCTGGTTCTGGCTAATCCCCCTACCTTGCCTCAACTGGCCATGGCACCGGGTCCCAACACATCTGGGACCCGGACCAGTGGTGCTTCCTCTGCAGCTGCGGCACTACCTGTGGTGTTGGGTAGTACCACCCCAGGGGACAGGGCCCAGTTCTCCTCTGGGAGTTGTGGCAGAAGGAGAGTGGTCACCCATGATGAGCTACCAGTCCTGGTGCACAGGATAGTCCACCATGGATATGAGAAATGCCTGCGCTGGATTGAGGGCATGCTGGCCGACCTGGTGGTCCAGCATTGCCCTGATGCCCAGCCTCCAGCACGGCCACCCTCAGTGCAGTGAAGGAGCAGTGCCAACTGTCCCATGGGTGGGGACGTGAGTCACTGCTTGAGGCACATGGGACTCTGATTCCACAACAGCCTCCCCATCAAAGGTGTTCACCCCCTCATGTGTCACACACTGCCCCTGTCTGCTGTCTTGTCCATCTTGTCTGTTTGCAAATGCATCCTCACCTACCCAACTTACTTTCCCCACATGTACCTATTTCCCTTCCCCAACATTCCACTCTCACCTTAAGAAAAAAAAAGGGCAGCTGCCCCCCCCCAAAAAAATATCGTCCCATACATAGCTTACCATTTCACACACGTATCCACTGGACACATGTAATTTGGTCCAGTTGGCTTGACAATGCAGTTATGTTGTCCTCGCCCCTCTCTATGGAGTTTGAGAATCCAAATTCATGTAGAAATCTGTCAGTGCACAGTTGCTACTTTTCAAGAAATGGATAGCTATGGTTCTTTCTTACATCCTTCCTGCACATCCCACCCTGCCTTTCAATATGTTTTCCCTCCTGCTTGCCCCCATTTCACCACTTTCCTAGCTCCCCTTTTTTCTTTTCTTTATATTTTTTTAGAGTGGAGCTGCAAGGCATGCCGCGTCATGCAGATTTGCTTAGCTCAGCAAAATAGAGCTATAATGAGTATGTGTGCTTTTAACTTTGTAAGTCACATGTACAAAATAAACACCTCTGTCATGTTTCAAACCCAAGCCTATCATACCAGCAGCACACTGCATTAAGACGCTAAGCCACACAACTCTTAATTAAAACCACTGGTTTAAACAAAACATAGTAATTGCCACTTACACTCATTAGGCATGTTTCAGCGGAGGTGCGCGCTGTGCCACAATGTGCAAACTGGAATAGACAGTCATGGAAAAAAATGGGAGTGTACCTTGGATTCTGGTGCAATTGTACACCACTACACAGCCATACGGATGTAACTGAGGCCTGTGATAGGAGGTAAATGTGCCCTTTTATCAGCAGCATGTAGAAAGTCACCTGCTCAGGCATTTGTGGCAAAATACTTGCCCAGCTGGGACTCTGGTGCAGAAATACATCCATATAAAGCCATGCACATACTGATGGATGTAGAAAATGTTTGTTACAGCCTGTATGTGTGCACATATATCTTGCAAGTACACCTGCTATAGCAGTGACTCAGTAGCTCAGTCTGTTAAATGACTTGCATACAGTATGTTTTGCCACAGACAGTCCTGGGTTCAAATCCAGTGCTGTGTTGCATTTCAATTACATTATTGTGAAGACAGTAATTAATGGATCACTAATACACTCTTTATCCACTCAAAGCATTGCAAATTATATAGCTGATTTTCAGTGCATGAAGTTAGAGGCCTCCAGGTAGGGACACATTTCACATATCCGTATAGCAGTACAAATGTCGCCTAGTACTCTGTTATTGACACAGTTGCCTAACATCCGTACCTTAAATGCGTGCCTTAATTGGAGCGTAAAGGGTACCATCACCTTGGCACTGCCTCTATGACAGGGCTGACACAGATACACCTACTGCTTGTTATCCACAAAAGTGTTCTCACTCTTTGCCTATGTCTGCTACCTGCAGCAGCTGCAGCCTGTGGTGCACACAGCTCTATGTAAAGGTTTCTGCTACAGACCTACCCTCTGTGCCAATGAAGTCTCCTCACCCCAGTAGTGTCCATCTCAACAGCTAGGAAAGGGGCTCAGGTCTACATGAAGGCCTTATATATTGCACAGTGGTTGCATGTCATTGGCTAATGATAGTGCAATTCAGCTGCTTTGGCTGTAATTAGCATTTCAGAACCACAGATTGGCTTAGAGGTAACCACCTGCTGATGGGGAGCATGTTTAAAAGGCAGGCAACTGGCTATGGGGAACCATTCTCCATGAGACCTTACTCACACAGAGCACGCCTTTCTGAAAGTTTATCAGACACACAGTTCAACAGAAAAATACTGCACTCTAGCAGGTATGTAATTGTTTTTTGTTTATAACAAGATTCAGATGGGGAGATAGAAGTATGGGGAATAGGGATTAGAGCAGTAACGGGACTTAAAATACATCAGGGTGGCATTGTCTTTTGTCAGTGTGGCACATTAATATTGCCTGACTGTCCATGTAAAGTGGTTGTTATAGTACACTGCTATTTGTCTGGCACTGTGTCTGTGACATATTATTGTGTGGTTGGCCTTAGGGGACACACCACAGTGGACTGGAGTGCTGGGTGCATGATCATACAGCAGAAGCTGTCATGGCACACAAAGAATACCATGGTAATGGTACTATCTCAGTTGTATCTACACACGTAGTATGTTGTCAGACTGTGGGTTATGCCATATGTGAGCAATCAGTGGAGAGTGCCGGCTATTTTGCCCTTGCTGCATCTGTACATAGTGGACATCCATGTATCTGCTGCTGTAATGTGTTCCCCTTGTGTTGTCCTTCAGAAATAATGTACCACAGACAGCACCCACCCTTCTCAGATGCAGAAAATGAGATAATGTTGCAAGGACTAAGGCAGCATCATGACATCCTGTTATCTAGGGAAATATATAATAGGGAACAGCAGGCTGCATTGTGGTCAGACCTTGTCCATGACATTAATGCCAGGTTCAACACTGGGCAACCAATATGAGTAATGCTGCATGTCAATGGGCAGCTGATATAGCCAGGGATCATGCTGTCATCAGTGGAGGTCCTGCAGCAGAATAACAACTCTAGGCCACTGGGGAATTCCTGGCATGCCTAGGCACATACTACAGTTCCCAGATATCCATCACACTGTTCATCGTGAAAGTGGGTGCCACAGTTTCCACAGCTGAGGAGCATGCAGGTAAGCTTAGTGAGATTAGTACTGTAATACTGTAGCAGCCAGTGTATCAGGCTGTAGATACATTTATGTGGGGGTCAGGTCTTTGTTCTTTGGGGAGTGTAACCTCAGGTATGCACTCATATGCAAACTGGGACCAATACAAGTAACAGAGTAGCTACTGTAAATGTGAGATATATGAATGTATTACCTTGTTGTGCAGCAACATGCAGTGGTATTGACATTACCCCACCCTCAACTTTTCACAGGTTCATCAGGTATTGCCCAAGGCAGTGGTCCTGCCCCTGCTAAGTATGCCACTTTTTTTGTTAAGGAACAATTATAGTCCAGTACAGTTAAGGGCCAGAATAATGCCCTATGTACACTTAATTATGTGTGTAGACAGCATAGGATGTTTTTAAATGCAAGTCTGGAAGAGGTACCTAAGGTTTCAAGAGAGGGTAGTCACAGGAGTGTAGTTCAACAAACAGATACACTTTGTCAGTTACAGGTAAGAGCAGGTAAGGCTCCTGGTTTAAATGAGGCAAGGAATCTAAAATGCCTTTTAATATACAACTGATTGAAAGCAAATACATTAGGCAGCAAAATGTGTATGTCCATTTAATTGTGAAGAGAGTTGTAATGGGTTTTATGTGTTGTTTTTTCAATTATAGTGTCATACTGAGTAAGTAAAAGGTAAATATTACTGGTCATGTTTGATATGATTTACTTCACGTGATGGTTATAAAAATCCTGAGTTGAATTTGAATTGTGTTCCAAGGTAGTGGTTTGCAGACAAAGGCAGAGAAGGCAGTTGTTTGACTGCTAATGTAGCTGTGGGTCTTCATTGTTAGGAGTGTTGGATGCTTTTCATACACAACAGTGCAGGTATTAATGTACTGCTTTTTTCATTCTTATTGCAGGTGACTGTGGGGGTTGGAGTCTGCCCTCTACACAACCTGATGTCGGTGACTCCTCGGGCACTGATGATGATGGTGGCCACAATGAGGCAGAGGTGGGGGTGCCAGGGGCTGAATCTGTCCCAGAGGTAGACATCACTCTTCTGCCCGCATTGTCACTGCACACAGTCTGTATGCCCACACATACCCCATCCTCAGAGGCCACAGATATTGGACAGTCAGAGGGTGGAGACACTGAACAGGAAAGTGTGGCAACTATGACTCCAGTGAATGTAGACACTGGTCATAGTCAGAGAGCTGTTGAGGTCCCACACAAGCAGATTGACAGGGGTACTTTTAGGAGGCCTGCTGTCTATCCACCACCTGTTGCAGGTGTCACATCATGGGTCATCCAGCGCATGTTTCGGGCCATCATGGAGGTACAGGTACATTCTGAGTGGAACACCAGGCATATGCTTAGGGTTATGGATGCCACACATTCTGACATCCATGACAGCCTGCACTGCACTGGGGACACCCTGGATCAGTTGACAGATGCAATGGACAGACAGAGGGCTCAGACACTGTCTGTTTTGGACTTCAGATGGAAGTGTGGTTGGAGTTGAGCTTCAGACCCATGGATATAGGAGAGCAGCACCATCTGCCGAGAGTCCATGTGGCCATGTACACTCATGCTCCCATGGTGGCAGTGCATCCAGCACTACAGAGTGGAGTGTGCCATCCACACCATGACATGGCTGGCCATGGGCTTGTGGTCCTGGCTGGTCCCATGTGGGGCACGGACCCAGCAGATATAGCAGTCACCTTCAGGTACTAGCACTGCTTCTGACCTTGGGCATGGAGGTGCCAGTGCAACTCCTGGCAGAGCCAGTTCCTATGTTTGGGGCTGGAGACGGTGAACTGTCAACTCTATCATGTATGGTCCACAGCTGTCCAACATACATATGTGTAGGGCTGGCACTGAGCTTGACTGTGTACAAGCACATGCACTCACACACCACTAAGATATGCAGGTCGCCTACATACACACACAGCACCACTCCATGGCCCATCTTACATGCACCCCCCCCTGACTCACACACATGCTGTCTACTGTTTGGGCCATCCTAGGCCTCCTGCATCCCCACACAACACCTTGTGCAAGTGATGATACCCGTGCCATATCCCTGTCATCCTTGACATCGATGCAGGGAAATGCAGCTATGTGTCTGATGCACAGGGTGACTATATTACTTAACATGTTCTTGTGTAATGCAGTGTTGGTTCACCATGCCACTTGTAGTGGCTAATGACAGATATGGTATGTTGGCATTTGTCACATGTATGCCACATACATTTGTATACCTTATGTGAACCTTATGTTGTATGTTGTTGAACTGGCTGTATAGTTACACAATGACATGTGTGTCATGGGCCTGTTTATGTTTCTCTTACAGGAGTCTGTTGGGATAACCTATGGATACACAGCAGAAATAAAGCAGCACAGGATGGCATGTCAGCACAGTAGACATATGTCATCAGCAAGATACAGCACTATAATTGCATGGCTCCATAGGTTCATATGTGTATAACAAGCTGACAAGGACAATGTTGGCATTCAGCATACTCATGCATCCCTAATCTCTGAGAAGGTCCGCTACCCTTCATAAGTGCCACCAGAGTACTGATGGAGATGGCACATCTACATATATCCTGTGTCCAGTACCAGCAGCTGCACAGCAACAGTTATGATTGTTGTGTTGTGCATCCCAATGTTTAACCTGCACATGATATGTCTCACAGCAAATGTGTGTGTGAAATGCATGGGGGGCCTGTTTCATGTAGGGTGTAGTGCCTGTGTTACATACCTGTTTCACCAGCATGTACTATACATACCGCACTGATGTTGGTGTGTAGCACAGGTGACACGCGTGTTAGTCCTGTCATGGATACATAGGAGGTACACAGTGGGAACTAGCACCTCCTTATATGGAGCCATACACATCCCCTACAAAACATTTTGGAGATAGACTACACATGTATGGTCCTGATATGGACTCCATAGGACATGTTTACTACAATGTGCATTGGTGTACCTTGGAACCTGTGTGGCTGCTGGGTCCAGTTTATAATTTCAAAATTCCACAATCCCGAAGTTCACGATATCGAACTCAGAACCTCGAGACTGTGGAATTTTGAAATAAAAAAAAAAAAGAAAGGAAGAACACATAAAAAACATGGATTTGCAGGGGGGCAATCCCCCCTGCACCCCCCACACTCCCTGCAACTTAAATATACTAACTCCAAGATCGCTGTACAGTGAAGAGAACAGTAATGGAGATCCCTATACAGTTTGGAATAGGAACATTACCATTCTTTCCACTGTAGTGCGATCTCGGACTTAGTATATTTAAGTTGCAGAGGATGTAGGGGATGCAGGAGGGCTTGCCCCTCTGCAAAGCCATGTTTTTTATGTCTTCTTTTTATTTCTCTCTTTTTTTTTTTAATTTTGAGATTCCACAATCTCAAGGTTGAGTTTGATATTGTGAACTTCGGGATTGTGGAATTTCGAAATTAAAAAGTGGACCTTGGCTGCTACAGTTGTACGATATGCCTGTGTAGTGACATGGCAAGGGTGCCATTGATGACTGTCGCAGTCAGTATACCAGTGCCTGTCTGGGATGTACATCCCAAACCTGTTGGTATTGGTTGTGCAACAATGAATGCATCCACCTTTTTCTGACCAGTGACAGTCGAAGGCTACGGTACTCTTTGTGTTCAATCCATATTTCCCATGCTTCCATAACATGTTGTAAAATGTACATGGCTACACTGAGGCTAGCACCACTTCCAATCAATGCATACAGGACATGCCAAGGTACACACATAGTGCAGGTTGGCTGTATATAGGTGTGCATGCTTACCTATGTAATGGTACATACTACAGATCACAGTATGTGGTGCACACAGCACACTTCATGTCTGCTAGTACTATCATTTTAGGACATATTATGCTTAATGACATAAGCAGGCCTTGTTGTGGTTAGTCCTTTGGGGGGTGCCACATCACCCGCTGCAAATAAAACACTGCAAAACCCTACATCTGTCTAAGCTACCAAGGTTATGCCATATGGCTATATACACATGCACCAAGTGGACGGTTGTGAGATGAGAACCCCTCCCTATGTAGTCTTATACACTACACATCACGGTACTTATCACACATGCAACAAGTTAAGTCTGCTGTATGTGTGATTGCAGGCACAGTTCTTGTGCATTACACAAACTAGGCCTGTGTTGACCAGCATCTTTGGCCTGTCTTGTGATATTGGTCCCTACTGTTATCTGCATCTAGTATCCTAGCAGTGGGATAACTATTATCTTAGCTATGTGTGCACAGTTAGTAGTATGGCCATATGTGGCTGCTTGCAGTTACCTAGGAATACTCATGGGCAGGGACAAGTTGCCCTGTCCATATATGCATTGACAAAATTATACAATACAGCACCTGCTCACCTGTGTCTGTGTACGTGGTGACATCCAGTCAGCACAGGGTTCTGTGGCTAGTGGAATTTGTACTGTTGCACCCTTAACTTGGATCCTTTGAGCAACTGTATGGCTGTGTGATAGACAAGGTTTACTCACCATTATTAGGGTATGTCGGACAACACAGACATCCACACACATATTTTTGTTTATAACAGGGATGTATATATAACTGTAGCTGTGTGTGTGTGTATGATATGTATATGTGTTATGTAGCTATATATGGGGGGTGTATGTATCATCGTAATATATACACATATAGCTGTATATATGTTCATAGGTAGGTACTAGACTATCGGCCCAAGGGCCTACGTAAGCCTAGCCAGCAAGGTTCCATAGCTTACGCCACCCAAGAAAGTTATTTTCTTGTGCCACTGTCCAGCAGAGACACAGAAGTGATTCCCGGGGTGTATTTCCTATTTCCCATCCACTCATCAAGATTTTTCTTGAAGAGTGCTAATGAAGATCTTTGCTTGACATAGATGGGTAGCTTGTTCCACAGTATAGGAAGTCTCTGGGACAGGAATCTATCCCTCCAGCAGGTCCTGTTTATTGTGGTGACAAGGTTTAGGTCCCTAGAGCGTGTAGCTTGGAGGGATTGGGATATCTTTAGGTGTAGCATGTCCAACAGCTCTGGGTTTGACATAGCTTTATATGTTAGGCAGAGATCACCTCGGAGTAGATGATATGCTATGGAGTAAAGCTGGAGTTTTTTGAGGCAGTCAGTGTAGGGCATTTGTTTGAGGCCAGCAATCCTCTTTGTGAGGTAAATCTGGGGCCTTTCCAGCTGCTGCAGATGTCTTGTGAGGTACATTCAGTAGATATCTATCTGTCACTACATAGTGATAGCTATACTATATGAGATGCATGTGAGAGAGAGTGACAGATGGATATGTATATGTATATCTGTCTGTAATGACATTTTACATAACAGGTCATTTTGGTGATGGGACAGTAGGATTGCACTAATTTTAACTAAGTGTATGGGCATGCCCAGTGGGACTGTCAGTACTTATAAGGTGACACCAGTCTACACCTACTTGTACTCCAGTCTGGGATTTTGTGTGTTACAGACATTACCATCTGCCCCTGTTTCTGCAGTACTACACTTCACTCAAACTGTCCACAGCATTCCTCAGCTATGTGCTGTACTTAATCTGTGACTGCAGTTGGTAATGTTACACCACCAACAGACTGACGGTCTGCGTACCTTTCAACTGTCCTGATTTCTACAGATTGTCCAGAGTTTTGCCTCATATGTTTGGTCTGTTCCTCATACATTTGTGGTCTTCTGGTGAAGTATTGAATATTGACATCACTACATTATACTACTTACAGACAAACATTTTTGTTTCAGATGTTATACCCTTCAGAACACATGTAATAATGCAATACATTTACTTCCAGTGACTTTCTAGGTTTATGGGGACAATATTTGAAATCTGACCCTATGTTTGGGCCTTTGTCCCCCCAATCTTATTGCCTTTGCCTTTGTCCAGATTTCTTGCAGTAAGAGGTATGGCAGTCTGTGAAAACACCAACAAAATACTACCTCATATGCAAAAGATGTGAGTAATTCCAGATTAGAACCATCAACACCATCACTCATGCAAGCTTCCCTAGTCCACTGAGCCACTCAGATCACCAGACAGAGTGGAGTCATTCATTACACAACAGCATAAATATGTACATTGTTATCCTGCATGGGGAGAGACATACAATGGTGTGCGCAATATCTGTGTTACAGGCCTAAGATTGCCTGGTCCACTGATATACCATAGGTGATTTTCTGTTAAAGCAGTTGTATGGATACACTGCTGTGTTGAGGGTGGAGGAACAGCACTTGCGAATGCAGCAATTGGGAGACCTGTAGTTTAGGGCTGACTCTGTATGATGCAAGCAGTACACAACCAATACATGGATAGGTACAGGTTGTGTGGGTTGCCTGGCATCTGCTATTTCAATATATGTATGTATGTATGTGAGTAAGAGTAAATTATCAGATCCTACAGCCCTAGGTTGTCAGTGAATGTGCTTTGCATTGTCTCTTAGCCAATGCCAGGGCATACTGGGCATGCCTACGTCTGCCTACAGGGACATCATCAGCGTCTCCTCATCCGAGTCCTGTTGTAAGTGTGGCTGTGGTGACCTAGGCACTGGTGGGGGGCTGTGTATCCCTTCCCTTTGCTGATCCTGCTGCAGCTGTTTCCGCAGGATCCTACTGTGTAGCATGGCACATACTGTGAATATATGTGCACATGTGGCTGGAGTATACTGCAGGGCTCCACCAGATATATCGAGTCACCAGAACCATGATTTCAGCAGCTCAACACATGCTCTATGATGTTTCTAGTTTGTGCGTTTGCCTCATTATGGTATTCATTGGTGGCTGTCTGTACATTTCTAATGGGTGTCATCATCCATGGTTCCATGACATAGCCAGCATCCCCCAGTAAATGTCCATGTGGGATGTCCCCTCCTAGCAAACATCTGGTGCTGCTGTGATGAGTGCCAGATATGGGAGTCGTAATAACTGCCAGAGGTGCCAGCACACACATTCATGATAATGCCCTGAGCATTGCACATGACCTGGCAGTTGGAATAGTATACCTTACAGTTGATGAAGATTCTACCCTGCTCACCAAGTGGTGCCTTGATGTGTACATGAGTGCAATCTATGGCACTCAGAACCTCAGGGTAGTGTGCTACATGGTAGAAGTATTGCATATTGCTGGGCCTCACCTCAGGGGTGAGGAGAAAATAAATGTGCTTACTGGCATGTGGTAGCATGGCATCCAGGAACTGGTGGAGTACCCTGTATGCTATGCCTGTGAGACCCCAATCATGTCCCCAGTTGGTCTTTGGAAGGTACCTGTGGCTATTATCCTAAGGGCTACACATACCTTTGTTTCCATTGGGATGGGTTCCCCTCTGTTGGCTCTGGTCTAAGTTGAGTTTTGTAGTATGTCCCTGTCCACCCTGTAATGCTCTACAATGTCCAGCTCATGTAGCTCCTGGAAGATTACCCTGGGCCGGATCACTCTTTTCTTTCTCTGCCTAGGCCTTTTGTCAGGAGCACTAGCAGCAGCATTGACTTCGGCATCTAGCACATACAGGTGTAGCAGACCTGCAGCAGCCCCTAACATTCTTTCACTTAAAATTCCCAAGTCTGTACTCTATTGGTGCAGAGTATGGGTGAAAAATCAGAATGTAGGGTGTATGCATACTTAGTGCTGTACTGTAGGTATTGACTGTGTGATTTGCTCCCTATGATGCATTTCACCTGCCAAGTACATCATTAAGAAGATTTAATGGCCCTAGTTTAAGTGAAATAGGGGTCATCAGTAATTAACTCATTCACTCTGGAGCAGCTCAGAAAAAATTGCCTGCTTAATTCTAACATAGGAACAACAGTGCAGCCTGTGCTCATTTTCAGAAAATCCATACAGAAAACAAATGTTCATAACTCTTTAACTATAAGAGCTAGACTAAATATGTAAATGTAAAAATTGTTCAGCAGACACTGACCTTTCCAACAGTGTAAATGTTGATAGTGCTTATCAAAGTCATTATTAAATATTTGACAAGGAATGTAGATATTGTGCATATTTTTTACCTTTATGGAAAAGCCAAGCACAATATCTTGGTCAATGTTCCATGTAGACCCATACAATTTGTATTTAATTTGTTTGTATGAATGTCACCTTTAAAATGATATCTTAACCATTACGGTTTGATGCTCCTTTACGGAGATATTCACAGAAATATGATTAATATAATATTTCTCATACTTGATAAATAAACAAAGGATAATATTTCATCACCTGTAACAGACAGAGGCTACATATCAGTGCAGAAGTTGTGCATTTCAATGTCAGCTTCAAAACGATGCATCATTTGTGTCATCACCATGCTCCCTTGCAAAGATATGGGCATAATAATGAGAAGTGTTGGAAATGTATAATTTTCATAATCCTACAAGACTAAACAAACTGTGATATCTGTATGTGTGTACAGTGCACATACACAGTTCTTTTACAATGTTGTAAGGAGTAACACTGTCTTCAAAATGAGGTATTACTTGGCACACTGACATGGTCCCTTGCAAAGTTATTTACGAAAATATGAAAACAATCATAATTTTCAAAACCTAAGGCCGAAACAAACTTTGATATCTGCACATGTGTACAACATACAGGCACAGTTCTTTTACCATGTTGGAACAATCAATAGTCTTCAAAATGAGGTATTAGTACGTTCAGATGCTCCCTTGCAAAGGTATTTACCAAAATATGAAAAAAAAAATCATAATTTTCATAACCTAGGTCTGAAACAAACTTTGATATCTGTACATGTGTACAATGTACAGGCACAGCTCTTTTACCACGTTGGAACTATCAATAGTGTCTTTAAAATGAGGTATTACTTTGCACATTCAGATGCTCCCTTGCAAAGTTATTTACCAAAATATGAAAAAATCTGAATTTCCATAACCTGAGTCCTAACAAAACTGATATCTGTACATGTGTACAGCATTCAGCATCAATTGTTTTACCATGTAGACACATGATTGTAAATATACACATTCTTGGTGTAGCCAACATACTGCTGAATGGGTACATGTAAAGAGAAAAAGCAAGGTAAGAACCGCCACTCCACTAATGAACCCAGGACAGGCATGGGACTTCAGTGGCAGGCAAGGCCATCTGATCTGTCCAATAGCTGTGCTGCCTACCCACTCAGACAGCTGATACCACTGCAGTCTTATGACCTCCTTCAATGTCAGCAGTCTGTCTTACCTATACCTTTTCTCTTTACATGTGTCCATCCAGCAATGGACCTAAGGGATCAAGTTCTATATTACTAAGCCCTTCCTGTCATCTAAACTCTACACATGCCTGATAAAAGCAGAATAAAAAAGAAGTATTGCAGGATGGTCACTGACATATTAGATTGGACGTGGTAGCACTCTCCTGAAACAGTTCTTCTTTCTCAGCATCTTCACCAGCTCCTTACCACAGTTATTTGCCAAACTCAGAAAAATATATTTTACACAACACATTTCATAATAGAGTTTTACTTACCATACTGGTCCTACTTGGTCATGTGTGTTTTCCATTCTTTTCACAAGCTGCATGTTACCAATCCTGCATAGCTCTCCTCATGCCATTGTGGAGATCAGTCAAGAACAACACAATGCCCTCCTCAGTTTGGTGAATACCATCCCTTCTGAACAGGTGAACATTTTCTGTGGTGATGCTGTCATGGCAGATTGTAGAACCACCAATCCTGTGCATCAAGCCATGCATGAACCCATTCTGTAAACATCTGGCCTTGTGAGCTGCCTGTTGATTGTTTGCTCTTTTCCATAACTGTTGAGGAATTATATCAGACCACAAAAAATGACAACCTGGCCACCACCACTGCAGGTGTTCAAAAATTGCTGTGCTTTGAAACCGTAGCCTTCTGAGTCATTGACTGATGACATCATTCCCTCCAATGTGCAGCACAAGAATGTCGGGCTCAGGGTAGATGGAACACTTCTCTTCCATCAACTGCAGTACTCCGCTCCAATGCATACCTCTTCTTGCAATCCAGTATACCTTCACACTGGATGTGGGGAAGCTCAAGTTGTACTGGTTTTCAGTTTCGGAAGCATGGCTGGCAGCCCAGTGAATGTAGGAACGGCCACAGACCCACACTTTCACTTGCTGTTCTCTTGCTCATGAAGCCATGTCAGTGTCAGAAGGTGGACAAACCTGCACAGGAAATAAAATGCAAGCAGCTTACTACTGATGTTTGACAGATGTATTGGAAGACTACATATATATGTATATCATATGCACTACCTGGTTAGCCCATCCAAATCTTCCATCCTATCCACAGGGGCAGTATTCTTTTCATTAGGTATATAAGTGGTGATGACGCTGCAGAGGTACATACCTACTACCGTGAAAACACCAAATTACACACAATGACTGACAAGGGGGCACAGAAAGGGTACATGCAAATGGAAAAAAGCAGGGTAAGGACCGCCACTCCACTAATATGCCAAGGACAGGCATGGGGCTTCAGGTCATGGGCATCTGAAGTGTCCCATACCTGTGCTGGCTACCCACTCAGACTGCTGGTAGCAGCAATGACTCCCGATTGCATGCAGTGCCAGCACTCTGCCTTTTCCATTTACATGTGTCCTTTTGGCAATGGCCATAAGGAGTGAAAGGGGGAGGTAATATAAACCCTCTTGCCCTGACCTACATACATTTACTACCCTGACCTACATACATTTACTACACCTGAATGGAGGGAGAATGAGTGGAGAGCTACACCAAGACAACATGTGAAAAGACCAAGACTGACCCAGGCTGTGTCTTTTTGCATGTGTCCTTTCCCGGAGGGAAACATTGCATCACAGTGGCACCCCCAAGGCCATGCTTACCTAGGACAGCAGCACTATGGGACTGAGCTGAAGAGTCTCCAAGTTCCCAACTGTGATCCAGTTGGATCATACGATCCATGGTGGCTGGGTATGCCCCCAGTGATGCATCCACTAACACAAGATTCAGAGATGGGGTAGCTTAGGGTTTTGGCTGTTCCCTTTCCAGTGATTCCCAAAAACATCAGAAGATACAGTCTTACCTTACCTTAGCTGAAATACTGCATGGGTGGACACTGACAAGGGGCACAGAAAGGACACATGTAAAGAGAAAAAGCAGAATAAGGACCGCCGCTCCACTAATATGCCAAGGACAGGCATGGGGCTCCAGCTGGTGGTTATCTGAAGTGCCCCATACCTGTGCTGGCTGCCCACTCAGACTGCTGATACCACTACTGTCTCACAACCTCTTTCAGTGTCAGCAGTCTGCCTTACCTCTGCCTTTTCTCTTACATGTGCCCATTCAGCAATGGACCTAAGAGATGATGGGCGGAAGTAACTTACTAGCTGATGCCCTGACCTTTATACATTTACTGTATCAGAGTGGAGGGAGCGTGAAAGGCCACATTGCATTGGAGAAAGACGTACCTAGACTCTTTATTTTTGCAGTTGGCCTTTTGGGGAGGGACTGAAGGCATCATAGTGGCACCCATGAAACCATGCACATCCTGGAAAGCAGCCCGGTGGGACTGAGATGAAAAGTCTCCCAAGTTCCCCACTGCCATCCAGGATGATCCTAACAGTCATGGTGTCTATGTGTGCTGCCCACGGATGCACACACCATCAGAAGATACAGTCTTACCTTACCTTAGCTGAAATACTGCATGAGTGGACACTGACAAGGGGGCACAGAAAGGGCACATGTAAAGAGAAAAAGCATGGTAAGGACCGTCGGTCCACTAATATGCCAAGGACAGGCATGGAGCTCCAGCTGGTGGTTATCTGAAGTGTCCCATACCTGTACTGGCTGCCCACTCAGACTACTGATACCACTACTGTCTCACAACCTCTTTCAGTGTCAGCAGTCTGCCTTACCTCTGTCTTTTCTCTTTACATGTGCCCATTCAGCAATGGACCTAAGGGATGAGGGACAGAAGTAACTTACTAATTGCTGACCTGACCTTCATTCATTTACTGTACCAGAGTGGAAGGAGAGTGAAAGGCCACATTGCATTGGAGAAAGATGTGCCTAGACTCTTTTTTTTTCCAGGTAACCTTTTGGGGAGGGACTGAAGGTATCATAGTGACACCCGTGAAACCATGCACATCCTGGAAAGCAGCCCAGTGGGACTGAGCTGAAGAGTCTCCAAGTTCCCCACTGCCATCCAGGATGATCCTAACAGTCATGGTGTCTATGTGTGCTGCCCACAGATGCACACACTATCAGAAGATACAGTCTTACCTTACTTTAGCTGAAATACTACATGGCTGGACACTGACAAGGGGGCACAGAAAGGGCACATGTAAAGAGAAAAAGCAAGACTGACCCTGACCTAGACTTTCTGCATGTATCCTTTCCCGAAGGGAAAAATTGCATCACAGTGGCACCCCTGAGGCCATGCCTACTTAGGAAAGCAGCACTATGGGACTGAGCTGAAGAGTCTCCAAGTTCCCAACTGCCATCCAGGTCGATCATAAGATCCACGGGGGTTGGGTATGACACACACTGATGCATCCAGCAGCCTTGCCACAACTTTATGTTGTACAGTGTGCACTGTACATCTTACTGCTGTCAGCAATCTGCTAGACCCTTATGGCCATGGTACTCACTAAAGCATTCAACACACAGGTTAATCTTGCAGGTCGGGCACCCCCACGATGGTTCAGCATGTTTACCTTTGCTGGCACAGTGTTTGCATCGTGACTTCCGTCATTTCACTGGGAAGTGTGAGCCTTGTTCAAATCAGCTCATGGGCTCTGGGACAGTAATCTCAAAGCATCTTTTCCTTTTTTTTGTAGGTGGCCAGGAGGTGCATGCCTAGGTTTCTAATAAACTGTAACTGGCTTGCCGCAATAACATAGCCAGAATGTGAAAACTGCTGGTGGCTGCTACTCTCACAGAATAAAATGTAAGCATTCACTATGGCCACATCCCATAGGAACCAGAACAAGTACAGCCACTATTTTCTTGCCTTTCATGCAGTTGGATACTGCGTCCTGAGCTGGTCGGCTCGGTCTACCCCATTCATGTATGTGTTGTACATATTTACAACTGGTGGACATGGCACCAAAGCTTTTGTTTCATCGTGCTGTCTCCTGTGTGTGCTGGAGACTGCCAAGGTTGGGTTACTATTAGTTGACAGCAGAAATACTGTGTTTCTATCCTTCCATTTAGTTGCAAGCAGTGGTCCACTCTGCAATTGCTTGTAGAATCCTTGAGGTGCTTTACCAATGGCCTGTCTGTTGAACGTTACATGCCATCCTGATCTATTCATGCACATGGTTCTGCAGCAGTACAGACCATCTTGCAGCAGTTGCTGTGCCACAGGGATAGATGAGAAGTTGTCAAAGTAAATGTGATGCTTCTTTCCAATCAGCTCCTGTGTTAGGTCAACCACAACTCGGTGTGCCAGTCCAAACTTTGTGGTCTGCTCTGCCTTTCCAGTGTATACCTGGAATTCATGCACATAACCATTATGTGAGTCAGCCAGCACCCATACCTTAATTTCATACTTCTCTGGCTTGCCAGCCATAAACTGTCTGAATGTCAAACATGCAAGGAAGTTAACCATGGCTTCATCTACTGCCAGTTCACGATGCACATTATACTGTGTCCGACATGCATGAAGTATGGCGTCCAGTATTGGCCATACATGATGTAGCTTGTCATGACCCACAGAGCCCTGTGGCAGTCTGAGGTTTTTGTCATTGCAGTAGAAATACTGCTGAATTTTTTCAAACCTCTCTCGGGTCATGTACTCAGCTAGTGGGAAATGGCCATACACATGGTGTGTTTCCCAGTACTGCCTGTATTCTAGAACATGTACAATAGACATGTATATTCTGACACCAAGAAATGTGCGTATGCCTCCAGGACAAACAGGACTCCACCGCTTATCAACCTTGCCTGCTGCAGCCTGCCTCTGTGCAGCATAATGGTTGGTTTCATCAGCAATAATTGAGTAGAGTTCCTCTGGGAACATCAAATTGAGGAAGTCCATCTCTGTGCTCTCTCAGTCTAGGTTGGTTACTGGGCCAACCAGACATACAAACTCATCAATGCAAACTGGTGTTAGGCATTTCTCCCACGATATGTTATGTGGTAGGCATGCTCGCCGTATATTTTTGTTAGCCTCCCACACTTTAGAATGGAAACAATGGGGTGGTTAGGAGATGGTACCCTGTGATCAGTTTCAGTACCCACTGGTTTGTATGCACTTTTTTGAGTGGAATACTCACACTCATTCCATGCTGCGGCACACTCAGATCCTTGCTTGACAAGGAGCTACTTCGGCTCAGATCCAGTGGACTTTCTCTATCCAAATCAACCTGCTGTGGACTACGCCTGAACTCATGTACAGTAGGAGGCATATCCACTTCCTTGTCAGCAGTAGGCCTGGCGTGGGCTATGGAGGACTGCAAAGGTCCGTCAGTCAGGCCATGTCCTTGCCTTAACTCAGATAGAGGCAATTCATCCTCCGTGTCAAAATCGGATTCAAGTTGATGACCATTATTGTGTGTGCCATCATTTCTTAGCTGGGCTAGTGGCACTTCCTCCTCACTGCCATGGTCAGTTTCATCAACAGTGGTGAGTTTGGGGGTGGCAGAGCATAGGGGTCTGTCAGGAATGTCTGGGACAGGGGCATCATCTTTATCAGCGGTAATGGCCTTCTCACACAGACGTGCTAATGGAATAACATCATCTGCGTCATAATCGTCCTCTTCACTCTGGTTTGATTTACGTTGTGAATCAAGGTCCATTTCCATTTTGGACCCACTGGTATTACTGTGAGAATCAGTATCCTTGCCCAAGTAAATGTTGATTGACTTCTTAGCAGATGGCATCTTCACTGAGGGATGAACGCAAAGCTGAAAAACACAATGGTATTGAGCAATATAATGTTACTCATCTGCATAGAGGCAGCTGCAAAGCAACACAACAGGCACTATGTAGTGATTGTTTGAGACATTAAACTGTTTCATCATATGTGGTTCAGTTGCATTAATTCACCAAGATATGAACCACATTACTAGAATGGATACTTGCATCTGTATGTTACTCATGAAAATACAGATAAACTGAAGTAAAGGAACTGTGCTTTCATCAATAAGCTAATGTTTGTACATGCACCAAACAATAATGTTTAAGAAATGTCCAATTGAATAAAACAATTAAAGTAACATAAATCTTTACACCATAGTGAATTATTAAATTGATATATACACCAAGTGGGACCAGAATTTGCTTCATATATTTGTTATATTTCTTGAAATTGCACAGCTGCTGAGAGTTTTACTTGAAAGTGATAATGACTCAGTGCTACATTGTAACTGCACTTATTGTTAATGTGATAATGACCTGCATTTCATTTCTACAAAGTTATGCATGCTCAGACACAGGTGATAATTGCTGGACATAACCTGTTGAGTAGGCATTCATTGTATTACCTTATGCAGCTGTTATAAAACACAGAGTCAATATCAGCTGTTAGAAGGCCATAGTCATTCAGTAAAAATAGTACAACACTTACTCAGTGAAAATAGTATAACACTTATTACTGTGCCCTTCCTCCCACCTATGTAACAGAGACTCATTATCATCATTAAGGTGAAGACCTGAGTGATTCAGTAAAATAGTATACCACTTAGATATTGAGCCCTTCCTCCCACCTAAATTCCACAAATGACTGACAAAGCAGAGAAAAAAGAGCAAAACATATGGTAGCTCCATGCTTGTAATAGTGAACTAGTAAGTTTGGAGACATCTATAAGAAATTCATTGTAGGGAATTTTGGTAGAATTAGTGGCATAACTATGTAATGGAACATATGCTATGTCAAATATCAGAAAGAAATAACACAATATTTTACAGGTCAAAATCATACAGAAATGGCTAGCACAACCAACTACTAGCAGGAAACCTCTTCACTATGGTACATATCACATTGTCACATTGTCTTACAAAACACTAACACAGCTTTGAACATCTAAACATTAGGCACTTTGTACAAGTCAGAATAATGTACAATGATACAATATAAAATGCATTTTTTAAATTAGAAGTTTATTACATCAAGAAAGAAGTATCCGCGGTAGTGGTGCTGTGGTAGCATTGTCGCCTCACAACAAGACGTTGTCCCGTTCGATTCTCAGCTAGAGTGTCTTCTGTGTGGAGGCATGCATGAATGGGCGTGCCTTCATTGAAGGTTGTGCGTCAGGGCTGGTACCTAGGCATGTAAAAATCCACTACCAAACATTAGCGTACCGGAGTTCTGCTGTGGCAACCCCTAACTGGGATAAGCCAAAAGACACAACAACACTACAGCAAGAAAGAACCATTACTAGCAATGCAAATTTTGTCTGACATAGGTACCCTCCAAGCCAGCCTCCACAGATTTTTTTCTAATTGCATAAAGTTGAATGTTGAAAATGCATCTGTAAATAACAACAATATAAGAACACTGGCACAGTAACTCCTGATTGGAGGCAATCAAAATATGACTGCAATGGATAAACAGCATCTGTTCTGCAATGGCTAGATGGATGGATACCTTCTAAGGTGATAAAAGGGGTTATAAAGACAATTATTTAATATGACAGTCTAAACAAATTTATGTTCCCAAGACCTAAAACTGACATGGTTTAGTGCTCATGGCAGGGTAATTTTTCTAAAGGTACCCTACAGCTTACACTGTGGACCCCCTCCCTGTCCAGTATATCTGCAATGTAACCAAAAACCTCTAAAGGCTGGAGACTGTACTAAAAAATAAAATACAACACAGAACCATGAAGGCATAAGCCGAGGTACCAGGAGGTTACATCAGCAAAGTGTTTGGTCACAGTCCAGAGTGGTTCCGTGTTTTATTTCATTTTTGAGTTTTGTTCTACACTTGGGTGGATGAGGAGTAACAGATTTAGGACATCAGGTGAAATTTACTGGAGGACATTTAGTGGCAGATGAATATAATGACCGAAATGTTATGAGTTTACATCAATATTGCTTATATACCAGAAAGCCATTAAATTACTTTCTATACACAAAACAAATCACATGTATACAGTTAAGTGTGGGATCAAGAACTACATATCTTAAATTAGAGCATTAGGAACCAAATTGTCTTATTTTGTTTTCAAATGTATTATAGGCTTATTCATCTGTAGTTATAGTCAGATGCTGATTGTCCATGGGTTTTACAAATGGTGTACATATAGCAACGTTGGGGGCTGACAGATTCAGCCAACAGCAACACTCCTCTGTCCACCCCATCATTGAATCAGGACATCCCCAGTACCTGGCCTCTTCCCCTTATATCTAGGCAACAGGTCATCACTGCTCTCTGGAAGGAAAAAAATAATGCCTGCATGGGACCCGATGTTCATCCCAGGATGCATCCTACCTAAACTCTAGGCAGGAACTTGCAACACTATTAGGCACCCTATTCGACCAAAGATGGCATACTGGGCCCAGATTTATCTGTAGTATAAATTGGTAAGTCATGGAGGCAGACAAACATATTTTAGTTATATTTACAAGATTTTACAACACAACTACAGAGAAGACAATGGTTTCAAACATAGACTTTCAAGAAACATAATAAGCAGAGATGTTCTGTGCCTGCAGATGAAGTTTATGTGAGAAACTACAATTATGGATAATTTGGTGGGCTAACTTCTTTTATTACTTGTTGTCAAGTAATTTGCCAGAATACCACAATTGTATTACAAACGGGCATACTTAGGACATTTCTGAATAACATGTACATGTTAGAAGCACGTCCACCCTATTCTCCAGCTGTAATACATGCGTATTTTATTAAAAATAAAAAAAGGAAAAAAAAAGGAGTTACTGCTACCCTGCAGCTAATCAGGTCCGGCACTTCAGTGAAGCTGACCTGACTGAGTACAGATTACAGATGAATCAGAAACAAGAGTCAGCTACCTTGCAACCCATCAGCAAAAAATAGCTTGTTTCCACCTTGAAAAGTATGCCTTTCATGCCATCTATGAGTGGAACTTGCAAATCTATGGCATAATAATGAGAATTATTGCAAATGTATAATTTTCATAATAATACAAGACTAAACAAACTGTGATATATGTGCATGTGTACAGCATACAGACAAAGTTCTTTTACCATATTGTAAGGAGTAATACTGTCTTCAAAATGAGGTATTACTTGGGACATTGACATGCTCCCTTACAAATTAACCAAAATATGTAAAAAAAATAATCACAATTTCCATAAATTAAGTCCTAAAAAACTTTGATATCTGTACATGTGTACAGCATACAGACACAGTTCATTTATCATGCTGTAACTATTAATACTGTCTTCAAAATGAGGCATTACTTAGCACATTGACATGCTCCCTTGCAAAGTTATTTACCAAAATATGAAAAAAAAATCATAATTTTCATAACCTTAGTCCAAAACAAAGTGTCATATCTGAACATGTGTACAGCATACAGACACAGTTATTTTATTATGCTATAAGTACTAACACTATCTTCAAAATGAGGTATCACTTGGCATAATTACATGCTCTCTATCAAAGTTATTTACCAAAATATTAAATAAATCATAATTTCCATAACCAAAGCCCTAAATAAAATATGATATCTCTACATTTGTCCAGCATACAGACACAGTTCTTTATCCATCCTGTAACTACTAATACTGTCTTTAAAATGAGGTATTTCTTAACATGTTCCCTGACAAAGTTATTTAGCAAAATATGGAAAAAATTCAAATTGTCATAACCATGGTCCCAAACAGACTGTCATATCTGGACATGTGCACAGCATACGGATACAGTTCTTTTTATATTATGCAAGTAATAATACCGTCTTCAAAATTAGCTATAACTTAGCATATTGACATGTTTCCTGATAAAGTTATTCACCAAATATAAACAATATCATAATTCTCATAACCAAAGTCCTAAACAAAATACGATCTCTGTACATTTGTCCAGCATATAGACACAGTTCTTTTTCCATCCTGTAAGTAATAATACTGCCTTCAAAATGAGGTATTATTTACCCTGATGACATGTACCTTGACAAACCTATTTAGCAAAATAGGAAAATAAATCATAGCTCTCATAATGATAATTGTAACCAAACTGTGATATGTGTACACCACATAGACAAAGTTAGTATTCCATCTTGTAAGTGCTAAAACTGCCTTCAGGATGACAGGTTGCATACTTTTAAAACTAAATATGAAAAATATCTGTAACACTCAAACATATGGAGTGCCCCACACCTGTGCTTGCAATGTGATAATGACTTTTAGTAATGTGAATAACAGTGACAGCTGCCATTAATTTTACCTGACAAGTGCTAATGACACACTGTTATAATACTGTAACCGGACAAATAATGTGATAATCACCTTCCTGTCTTGACTGCAAGATTCCGTATGCTCTTAGAAAGGTTATAATTGCTCCACATGACCCTTTCACACAGTAAACTATGCTGTCCAGTGTTCACTTCAGCAGTCTAACCATGTACGCACAAGTACTTCCATGATGTATGACTTACAAAGTCATGTCTGACCCAGCTCTGTTAGAAATCCTACATCTAAAGAAATCCCAATCCCTCCACACCACATGCTCCACAGACCTCAACCTTATTACCACATTGAACAGAACATGCTGGAGGGACAGGTTCATCACCCAGAGACTGTCCATGCTCTGGAATAGACTTCACATACATGTCAAGCAGAGCACCTCACTAGCCCTCTTCAAGAGAAATCTTGATGAGTGGATGTGAAATAGAAAGCTCACCCCAGGATCACTCCAGTGGCTGTAGGAAGGTCTATTATACCATGACCCTCCATTAATATTCCAAAACGTGCACGCTGATTGGTCAGCGTGCACGTTGTAAATCAACTTATACTAATGGAAAAAGGTCCAGTCGCCTGAACTTTTTCCATTAGTATAAGTCTTTTTTTTAAAACACTGTCTCACTATGTTAAAGGAGTTTAACATAGCGAGATAGGTTTAAAAAAAGCAACGGATATCTCCGTTGCTTTTTTTAAAGCTGTTTCGCTATGTTAAACTCCTTTAACATAGTGACACAGTGTGTAAAAAGCAACGGAGATCTTGCTTTCTCTGTTGCTTTTTCAAAACTGTCTCACTATGTTAAATGGGTTTAACATAGCGAGACAGCTTTAAAATAAGCAACGGAGATTCTCCGTTGCTTATTTTAAAGCTATCTCGCTATGTTAAACCCATTTAACATAGCGAAACAGTAAAAAGCAATGGAGATCTTGCTTTCTGCGTTGCTTTTGCCCACAGCTCTGATGTACTGCTAGGCATACGCATGCACAGTACATCAGAACTGCCATGGAATACCAGACAGCTGCGGAAGGGCAGCAAGGAGGCATTATACAATGCCATTATTTAAGAAAATTAATTATTATTTTCCTTAAATAATGTCATTGTATAATAGCAATAACCCACTTCTGGGTGTGGGTAATGCTGGATTTACCCACGGTTGGCTTTGTTTGGTCCCTCGGGCTTCGCCCTCGTGACCAAACCACGCCAACCGTGAGTAAATCCAGCATTACCCACACCCAGGCGTGGGTTATTGCTATATTATTTTATACAACAGCAAGCTTGAAAGGAATTAATGCACTTAGAAAAAAGGCTACAGCTATAATGTATTAGAACTAGAACAGTTTTGCAATGTGCTATGATGGATTTGCCTTTTTCGTTTTGGATGTTTTTTCATGTTCTAAGAAAAAATAGTCCCAAAAGTAAGGTTAGGCAAACAGAAGTTCTGTAAAATCTGTGCCTTTTGTGGATGCAGGCATGAACAAAATAATAATCTCTACCCCTACTTGGAAGTGATTAAGGACAGCTCTTCAATTAAAAGGGCTGTCACACATGCAGTGTAATACTGTTTCACCTTTGGAACAGACCTTTTCTGCAAAGCAGTGTGATACGCCATCTTCCTCCCATCAGGATCTGGAGGTAACTGGATGGGTACTTGCAAATTCATTCCTGGGCTTAATCAGCCTAACTCTTCCTTGAGATAGAGGGCAAAGTAAAAGTGTAGGCACTGGCAAAATGTAAATGATCACAAGACTTCAGTTGGTTGAATTTCCCATGACCCAATGATCCTTGATAACTCTCTTTTACACTTCTTAGTACAAGAGAATATGTCTACATTTTTAAAGGCAAGTGAAAGCATTTCTCTCTTACCTTTATGGCTAGCTGAAGCTCTTACTTTTGGGAAAGCATTTTGAGTCTCAGATCTGTCTTACATATTTACCTCTCTAACTATTTATGGATGACAACTGGATGCCTCTGTCACTATTTTCATTAGAAAGTTGAAAACTGGTCATTCAGTAACAAATGCTTCATGCTATGCACACCAAAGTTCCTTTTCCTTTTGTATCGCCTCCCTTGTTTCTCTTTCCATTCATGTTAGTATTTTAATTCCCTTTCCTACTTTAATTATCACCTTATTAGTTCCCAACACAGATGTAATAACCTGGTGACCAGAAAATACTTTTATTTCTTCATTTCCACTTCCTTTAAACAATATGAATATGTCATATAAATAATTTACATATTCAGTATCCCTCTCTCATAAATGATCTTCTGCTTTTCCTTAACTAACTTGCTTAATGTAAATTATCATTTTTCTTTTGCAAGATATATTTTCTGTGAACCTTTACCTTTTTTTCTTTCTCTTTCTTCACTCTATCTTCTATTAATATACTTTTATATTCATTCTGCCCATCCACTTCTCCCTCCATCTCTCTGCCATATATCTCTTTCCTCTTGCAAAACACAACTTTATTTTAATATGAATACTCTCGGTTTCTGACAGTTGCAACATTTCATTAAATTGAGTTCTTCACTATCATTTTCTTCTTCACATCTACCCTCTTCTCCAATAGCATTTATTATGTCGCTCTTTTCATCCTCTTCCTGAATTTGTTCCATTAACATTTTATTCTCATTTTGTGTATCAAGAAACAATGTTTTCATTAATACAATCTATCCAGAAATGATCCACAACCCCACACGTTGTACATTTTGCATGTAGAGCTTTGCATTGTATCCTTTCTTTACACCATTTTAGAACATTTATATATTTACCCCTCTCCCAAAAAAGAAGCATGCTCTCAGTCAGTTCCAATAAAATATAACAGCCCCTATTTCCATATATGATAATATAACTGTATATCTTTTTATCCTTAATCATCCATGAAAACTCAAGCCTTCCTACCTCTTGTCCATATATTCCTTCCAATAATTCTTTTTTCAACACCATCCAGAAAACTACAACAGTTTTTTTTTAATAATCTTCAAAGCTCTTCTTTTGTATTTTATCAGTTCTAGATAGGATGTTAAGCTTGCTTTTCATTTGCAAGTTAAAGTCACTCACAATCTAATCATTCCAAAGAATGCAATCTGCTTTCTGCTGAAACCCAGCAATAAATTCTGCTGCTAATTCATAGTCTCAAAAGTGACATCAAAAATGCTTTATAGGCCATATAAATCATCTTCTGCAGGTTCTGTACAACAAACTGCAGTAGCTTAATTAATGAGTCTTAAGCTACATGCATGTCAAACTTGCTTTCGTATTTCACTTTTATTTGCACTTTAGGTTACTTAGACAAATGCCTTCACATTAACTAAAGTTGCACATACTGGATGAGTACTTAATGGTCTCTCCTCCAACAACCATCACTATATTACCTCTATTATCTCTCTACAGCTCTCATTGCCAGAAGTCAGTGAAAGGCATCTTAAATTTATAACTGTTGAAAGTGAGGGAGTCGAGACAGTTACAGCTGCCATTAACGGCAGCTGTTCAAGGTGCTATAACTGGAGCCACGGGCTGGAAACTGTAACAACTGTAACAGTAATTTCAATTTGAACTTTCACAGTTTAGGGGAAAAATGGGTAAAATATTTTTTTCAAAACTGGGGAGACAATTTTGAAGCACTTGGTCTCAAGTCTTTACATTTGTAAGTGTTGAAAGTGAAGCACTGGAGACAGTTAGAGCTGCCGTTAATGGCAGCTGTTCAAAGTGCTGAAATCAGAGCTGCGGGCTGGAAACTATAACAACTGTATACTCAACAGATCCCAGTAATTCATGAGCAAAGTGCGACTAAAGAGGATTAAACTACCTGCAGTAATTACCATTTTTTCCATTTTTTATACTTGTTTGTATATAGCTGGATGTATTTTAGACTACCTAGCCAAAAGTCCTTCCATGTTTTCAGTCACTTAGTTACCCATTACCAATGATCTCTGTTAAGCCCAGGTAGTATCCTATCTGCATTCCTAAAATCCAAAGTTAGACAGTACTTCAGGGACCAAAGAGGGAAAGAGATCTTGGCAGAATTCCGGAATGCCACTAGTGTACTCACAAGTACCCTGACCTCCCCTTCATACTCAACTACCTAAAAACAAAAACAAAATAAAAGTATGTCAAATGCCAGTATACTGAAACTGCAAACCTTAGTGCAATGCAGTGTGCACTTACCTTACTGTGGATAGGAAGATCTCAGTTGCAGCTGTAGGGTACTTACTTTTCAGGGTTCCTTGCTGCTGGGCTGATGAGTTATCACTGGTCTTCGTAAACGGTGCACAGAAAATGTTCTGTTACAATATATAGACGGCTCCAGTAGCAACATAGCAGATCCAAGAAAAAGAAAGGGAATTGGTACTGGAGGACCCCCTATTTATTGTCACAGAACAAAGAAAGTTATGTCTGGGGGTGGAGTTGTTTGGCAAGTGGCTGCTTGGATTGCAAGAATCCGATTGGCTGCCACCACTTTCTTCAGGGAAAACATACAGAATTGTCTTGCAGATTCACAGTGCATGGCAAACCGATTTTCTGCAAAATGTTAAATACAAACATGATGTTGCTCCACCGTGAAAACAAAGCTGAGAAGGTACCTTACAAAGTTCAGGTACCTTTACAACTTAATTTCTAACAGTGGAGCCAAAAAGGGACTGTGAATTTACCGGCGCTTGTGGAAGGCACTCAAGTGAAACTGCTTACATTTTCAAGCGCCTCACAGACTGCTCGGATGTAAGCACTAAGGCATCCTGAGGAGGTACTTGGAGTTAATGAGTTAATATATCATTGGCTTTTAGATACATTCAACACAGTAGCACAATGCGCAAACACACAGAAACAAGTGCCATGAAGGTAAACAAAGCTTATGCTCAGCATGGCGGTGTGCTGTGCAAACACATGGAAACATGCACCCCGAAGGTAAATGAAGCTTAGTGGTCAGTGTATACCCCCCTGCTGAGCACAGTGGCATGCCACAGAAACACGTACAGCTGAGCTCCAATGAGCTTACAAGTCCTCAGACACACCACCTATTGATGTCTGCTACCTCTTCTGTGAACACCATCATGGTTCTGTGCATACATGGAAGGGATATGCGGACATGGGTACCCATTTTTGCTATTCAGTAACCTCCTTCATTTGCATAGGGATCTGATCTGTTTATGCAACTTGAAAACTAAGCGTTTTAATTGAAATGTGACTTCAACTGTAATTGAAATGTGATTTTAAGTGGAAATTTGTTGATTCTTATTGTTTGTCTGAAGAAGTCCTGCTAGGAGCAGGACGAAAAGCGGAAATTAAAACTGAAGGCTTTACTTTTTAAAACTTTTATGTTTTGCTTGGTCCATTGAAGGTGGATATCGATACCATTTGGATTGTTTTAACAGAAGTGGTGCAGTGAGGGCGTGTTCATTTGTCTCATTTCTTTTTCCAACTTGCAAACTACACAGTTCCAGGCCCTACCTCATGAACAACAGCATCATTCCACCATTGCAGATACTCCACACAGGGTCCTATATTACATTTCTGTCACATACTATTAATTGTGGTTTTTTTCACTCTCTTTTTATTTTTTTTTTTCATAAAGGCATGTTTGTGTACTGCAGCATGCCGTGCAAACATACCCAGATCATTAAAAAAAATAAAATTATTTTAAATTATTTTCCTTATGTTTTTGGAGACACAATAGATAGTTTTCATTATATATGTATGTGCTATGCCATTTATGTCCATCTACCTGCATTTTTATAGCCCCTGTTGTCTGTCTGATATATTGCACACAGAATTTTTCTGTGTAGACAACAGACACTGACACAGGGTCTGTAGGGCTGCCTGTCTGCTTCCTAGATCACTCTACTTGCCTCATTTGCATGAGATTCACCTCTTTATGGGGTGATTTGCATGCCACGGAACTTCCTATGTTGGCTCACTCATGCGCACCACTCAGCTCTCCTTACTGAATCGCAAACCTGCTTACTTTCATGTAAGCAGTATGCCATGATGCCTACATTGTATAAAAATACTGTGTAGGCTTTATTAAATCCCCTTCTCACATGTCTTTTCAGGCTTATCAGATATTCTACTTATAGTTATAAACATATTTATTTATTTATTTATTTTTATTTATTTAAATTTGTTGACCGGGAGTGTCCGACTGGACGTGGGTCCATTTTCACCGGAGGCCCGGGGAGAAAAGCTCCACAGTAAAATAAACAGACAGTAGTTACATTGGATTACATAGTGATTAACAATTTAACATAGATATTACTTACAACATATTTACAGATGAAGAACATCAGTAGACAACTAGAATCTTTATCTGTGAAGTACATAACAGGCATTAATAAATGTAACAATGAGAAGTTCCTGCTGTATAATAAGTACTAGGCTTATGAGCATCTGAGCTTGCAATCATCAAGGTAGTTAGTGGAGGTGAAAGAAAGGTAGTAGTTGGATGGGGTGGATGATATTAGAGTGGGAGTTGCAAGGGCATAGCCAGCATGTTTTTAGGTGCGCTTTTAATAAAGTTTTGAAGTTGGTGCATGATGGTACGGAGGTAATTGTGGGTGGGAGTAAGTTCCATAATTTGGCTATGGTGCAAGAGAATAGTGCTTCACCAGCAGAGTTATTGGCTTTAGTGATCTGCAAGTGATTTTTGTTGCTGGATCTTAGTGGTCTGGTGGTGCGATAGGGTTGGAGTAGATTGTGGAGGGGTGGGACATTTAGTGGATGGTTTACTAGTTTGTGGGTGAGTGAGAGTTGATACCACTGAAGGAGGTGAGGGAGTTCAAGCCAGCCCAGTTCAGCAAGTGAGAGACAGTGGTGACTACGGTAGGATGCCCCTGTGGTGAATTTTGCGATTTTGTTGTAGCAGGTCTCTAGCTTGTTTAGATCACATTGCCTTAGGTTGGTATATACTGGAGAGGCATAAAGTAGGGTGGAGATAAGGTGGGAATTTGCTATTGAAATCTTTGCTGCTTTGGTGAGAAATTGTTTATTTCTGTATAATGCTCCTAGTTTTTGTGGACTTTTTTTATGGTCATGGATATGTAAATGTCAAATTTTAGTTTATTGTCTATTTCCACTCCTAGCAATTTGGTGTGTTCAGTTGGGTATATAGTGGTGTTGTCTTTTGCTGTGATGTTAAAGTGAGAGTTGTTTTGAGTATGTTTGGTGGGTTGGAAGATGAGTAGTTTAGTTTTGTTTGGGTTGAGTATTAATTGGGCATCGGATAACCATGTTTCAACAGAGGAAAAGGCTTCCTGTGTGACTTTTTGCAGTTTGGGTAGGGACTGGGCTGAGCAGATGATGGTAGAGTCATCTGTGTATTGGATGAGTGTGCCATGTTTGGTGGCAGAGGCTAGATTATTGGTGTAAACAGAGAAAAGTAGGGGTCCAAGGATGGATCCTTGGGGAACCCCTATGGAGTCAGGTAGTTGGGGAGATATGTCATTCTGCCATACAACGGATTGTTGGCGGTCAGACAGGTAACTCTGAAACCAGTTGGTGACTGATTGTGAGAAGGATAGGTTATTAAGGACAGAGATAAGTTGTTTGTGTGGGACCATGTCAAATGCTTTAGATAGGTCTAGGAAAGTAGCAGAGGAGAGATAGCCATTGTTTTTATGCTGAAGGATAGTGTTTGTAAAGGAGAGTAAGGCAGTGGTGGTGCTATGGTTTGGTCGGAAACCATGCTGAGTACTGGAAAGGAGGTTGTTAGTAAGGAGGTAGTGTGAGACCTGAGAGTGTATGCATCTCTCTAGTATTTTGGAGAGTGGAGAGAGAATAGCTATGGGGCGGTAATTGGTTAGTTCTGCAAAGGGTCCGCCTTTGTGGAGGGGAATTATATGTGAGACTTTCCACAATGTGGGAACGTAACTTTCCAACAGAGATCGGTTAATCAAGATGGATACTGGGTAGGCCAGAGCATCAGCTGCGATTTGTAGGTATTCACTTGGGAGGTTGTCTGCTGCTAATTTGGTGGGTTTAAGTTTAGTTAAGAGTTTTTTTATGTTGGAGGTAGGTACAGGAGAAAAAGAGAAGACAGTGGGGAGATTACTAGTTGAAGGTGTGGGTTGGAGGGGAGGGGGGTTGTGTTGTTTAGCTAGTGATAGTATGGTTTGGGTGAAGTGTGTGTTGAATGAGGTAGCAATATTTTCTGAGGAGTGAGAGATGTTAGGAGAAGGGGTAGTGACTTTACCTGGGTGTAGGATGGAGTTTATGGAGGACCAGAATTGTTTGGGGCTGTGTTGTGAGGAGTCTAGGGCAGACTGGTAGTATTGGAATATTTTCCATAAACATATACATATATGAAATTTTTGGATCCACATTTTCCTGTTTTTACAGATAAGATGCCTTGCAGGGAGCAAAATAGATTACCTAGAGGATATAATTGTTACATTTCTTTGACAAAGGACAAAGAATCTTACCCGGCTTTATTTTGACACCATGTAAAATTTGGTATTTAAACATATAATTAATGAGATTTGATAGAAGACTGGGAGCTGACAGTCTTATTACTTATTTTCAGACTGCAGTAATGTATGGGAAGCAATGCCATGATGCCATGATTCATATACTGGTGTTCTGAACAGTGCCAAAGTTTGCTACAGGACACAACAAAATCTGACTACTTATTGAAAGTGTAAGGGTTGTGATACAGAGTCCAGCAAATACAAAAAAAAAAAAATGAAAGCAACAGCAAATTACTAAATTTCAAAACTTACTGTAATGACATTAAAGCTTGCATAGAGCTTCTCATCCCTGTATCCTACAGCATGGGGGCTATAACCTTCACACCCACACAATTAGCATATACTCTAGATCCAAGCTTGCTGTACCTCAAACTAAGGGGAATAATCCAAAGTACTGCAATTGCAACCATACTAAATGTAATCTCCAGTTAGAACTTTACTCTTACTGGTTCGTGCAGTGTCAACAGGTATTATTAAAGACTTGCAACTAAGAAACTGTATACTGAAAAACACAGTAATATAGAATCTAATCAAACATTACATTATGAAAATAGTTGAGAAGCACTAAAAAATGGACAAACAGTGTTGAAAATGAAGAAGCAATAATTAAATTGAGTTACTCAGTATGAACTTCTTAGACAATAGAAACTAGGCCTACCCCTAGAGCACTTGCTATGACCCAGGAGAATCTGATGGAACCAGTAGCTCTGAACACAGAACAACAAGCAGAAAGGTATGGGAATGAGCATCCATAATGCTGTTTCATCTGTTCTGGGAAGAAGAGGTTTCCAGCTTAGCTCTGACCACGTTAGAGACTGGGTTTCTAGCTCAGACAGACAAAAGATGTCTGTGGAGGCACAGTTAGATTGTCTACAGTGGATGATATGCATTTGATAACATGTCCATAACATGCACTGACACCAATGCAAGCCATGCATGTTATGGATATGTTATCAAATGCATATCATCAACTGTAGACAAACTAACTGTGCCTCCACAGACATCTTTGTCATATATGTATGTGCATGTAGTGTTAAGGGTACACAAAGGGAAAGATCCTTCCAGTCTTCAGGTGATGCATGTCTAAAACCCCTCCTATCATCTGACTATCCTGCTGCAGAGATTGAGGAGGGGTAGTAGCACATGACAGATGGTGGTTAGTAGTGTGGCAACAAAACCTGAAGTGAAACATATATGAAATAGAAGCAAAAAAGCCTTATTCTGATACTGAAGCTTATGCTTAAATGGTATTCATGTAAACCAGTTGAAATGAAATGTCTAGACCAAACTAGTAAAAGCTGAAAAACAAAAAATTGTACCAAAAAAAAAGATGTTTCATCCAGTTATGCAGTTTTTAATATGTTTCAGTGACTGAAGCATAGCTACCATAGTGTTAAATGTTACATATATAAACCAAGTTGATAGTAAAGCTCAGCTTGTGTAAAATGTTAAAAGAAATATTGTTTACTAGCAGATTTTAACTTGAAGTTATATGACCTGTCAAAAAGTAACTGTAAATATTTAGGTTCACTGATTCTAGGCCCAGATGGCTTATACTGATTTTTATGTACCTACCATGTCCATTTTTAAAATTCGTTTCCATATTATATTGTATGTAAAATGCACTAACTCATTAGAAGAAGATTCAACAAAATCTTTCCAAGTAGCCCCTGGAACTGTTCTGCTATCATTATTCTGTTTGGGGGTTGGGGTGGGGTGAAACTCCTCTTAATCCTTCCTTCCACCATTAAAACTAAACAGGAGTGATGGGTAGGTAGGCAGACCCCCTTTACTAATGGAGTCAACAGTAACCAGTACATGACAACTGTTTCAGATAATCAAGCACAAATGGTTCAGGACTTTGCACAGCATGCAGTTACACAATCACACAGAGTGATCAACTGTTAGCTGCAGAAAATAATCACTGCAGTTTTATATGTCACTGTCTATGATCTTCTAATCTTTTATAATGCTCTTTGCAGAATATTGTGCTTTTTGGCATTTTCAGAAGTTAGTGCTTTGGTGTGAAGTGTACTGGAGAATTCTGCAGCATTCTCTTATTTGATAGGTTTATTTTCTTTTCTGACAAGATGGTGCTTTGTAACTTACCCAGTGATTAGCTGACATCGATCCATTATGAATCACAAAGTTTATACCTGTTAATTCTTTTACGTATTTCATTTTCACACATAATACCTAAAACTTGATATGTTTTGGTTTATTGAGCTAGGCCAGTAATCACAAATGATATTGATAGGCTATTAGGCTCAAAAACTGACATATAAACATGCTTCTCATGATCTCTTTTACTTTGAATGCTGAGATGTACCACAGATTTCCACTGGAGGGAGACATTGCCCTACTATATAGCTTTTTCATGCTTACTAGATTTTGCGCGTGTGTGTGTGTGTGTGTGTGTGTGTGTGTGTGTGTGTGTGTGTGTGTGTGTGTGTGTGTGTGTGCGTGCGTGTGTGTTCGTGTTACACACGTCTATGTACATTTCTTAACTAAATGCCTGATTTAAATAAAAGCTTTATTAGTATTGCTCTCATTCACATCTTGTCCTTGTGTTTAGCATGAGTTTTTTGGATGTTAAAAAGCACTTAGATAGTGAATGTTAAGCAGACAAGTAACTTGGATGCTTTTGAAGTTGCAACACGTGTGTATATTCCTGAACTACATTAATACCTGTTGTGTTTCATTCATATTAAAGTAAGTTATAAGAAGAACAGCAATAAAATATACATTGTGAAAAAAAATGTTCTAATATTTAGCATGAATGGATCAAATCTAACTAACCACTGAAGTCAGGGCAAGGAGAGATCTTGACATTCAGTTTTATTGTAAATAAAATATAACAGAATCACTGTTCTCCTCAGTTAGTTTCATTTCAGTGGTTTTATGCATAGATCATCATATCAAAGGGAGTTTTTCATCAGCAGGTGACCACTCCCCCATGGTGCTGTATTTATGGTTTCTGGGGTGGTCACAGTGTCAGCATGTTGAGATTCTTTCTTGGATTTTTAGTTAAACTCCCTTTTATGTCCTATCCCTTGTTCCAAACAAAACTTCCTTTGGTACAGAAGTGCCTCCATTGTTTAATGTTTAAGCAGATGATGAAAGAATTAAAGACACCTTTGAAACAGAATCTATGAATGCTCCCACTGACTGCTTTCTCTTCAGTGTGTTACTTTCAACTTTCAACTGCTTTATAGTTGAGTGAGGCAGTGTGAACCCTTATTTTTGTGGCTTCCTTCACCTGTGCCACTTACAAAAGATCCAGATGTTTTGGTGTGCTTTAACTCTTGTTTAAAAATGTTGGCTCAGCCTAGTGCTCTTTAGCTATATATTTTTTTCAGAATCAAATAGTGTGGCATGCAGTTTAAAATAAATGTAAACTTTGTTTCCATTTTATTGTACATGCAGTTTATGTGCAGTGCAACCCCCTTGTTTATGTAATCTTCTATGTGGTCATTCCTAGAAATCGTATTATTAGTAATTATTTTTGTTAAATAGCTGATTCACTAGTGCATTGTGATTCACTTCCATTTGCAATCAGGATGGTAACTCAGTGTGTAGATTAAACAGTGAAAAGGTCATCTACTCTAGTTGTCTGCAACAGGGTTTCTATTTGGTAACCTGCTAATTAATAGTTAGGGTAAACAGAGTCCATGCATTCTTTTCAGACCCATCTCAGGCAAACACAAGAACAAAACATATAAGATATACATGATACAATATGATAAGATATTGAGTTATTACAAAAACAGAAAAAATGAAACTAAATAATCTAGCAACAAGAGTGGTTTCCAAATAGGCATACAGCTAAAACTAAATATGTATTGCAGGCCATTTTTCCTCAAACATGAATTGTAGCATGTTCCATCAACTAAATACTAAATTGATGTTAATAATGTTCATTAAACACAGTAAGGAGAATAAAAGCTAACCCAAGAAACACATGGACTAGATTTCCAAATCTCATTATGTAAAGTTTGCTTGCTAAACTGTAATCTAGCTACCACTGTAACTACTAGAACAAGGAAATAGTGAGAAAATAAAGACCCCATTAGGGAACTACTTCACCTACTCAGACACTATTGTGCAGAAGGCCTTTGCACATTTGTTGGAGCTGAAACTGTCACTTTATGATCATAAACTGTTGATAGGCTTTACCTGAATATCTGTTTTTTAAAGCTACACTTTAAAAATATAATGAATTCCATACTTACCGTACATTCTGTCAGCTCATTTTTTACAGAGTCACATTCCATCACTTTTAAATATTGAAAAACATAAAAAAACAAAACAAAAAAAAAACATTTGCCCTGCCCCTTAAAATATACAGACATATATCAACTCCATGGTTGCACTACAGTAAAGATAGATGACAAAATTAACTGACATGCACTGTTAACTCAAACAGTATAAATTAGCATGTGGCATCAACTAACCATAATTACAAGAAAAGCCGTTCAGTGAACCTACCCTTGATGCAGTGCAGCTATGCTGTAATCATGTTTTTTTTTTTTTTTTTTTTGTAGCAAGATTAAAAGTATGAAAGGAGGCTATATAAACTATGGTTGCAATTACATTACGTTGGAATATTTCATTTACTTTAAAGTACAGCAATAGTAGCAGGGGTGTGAGGGGCATAGCGGCCCCCATGTCAAGGGATACAGGGATGTGAACCACTAAGCAAGAAAATCTTTAATGTCATTCCTAAATTCTAAGCAGGTGACTTCTATTACATTTGCACATTTTGAGGAAAATGAATTGCATAAATTACTTACAGCTAAGTTAAGATGACTTATTCCTTATAATACATAGAATGGCTATATCTGATTTTTGTTATAAGTTTGGCAGTAACCTGTTGAATAACATACTTACATTTGCAATTTTTGTGAAGTATAGATATTAACCTTAATGCTACATGGCTTAGCAAGACAAGTAGTATATCACACTTTTTAAATTCCATTTGATAAACAAAGATCTAAAGGGAGGTACATCTAGAAAATAAAGCCACTGTTGCTTAAAATACATTTCACTAGGTACTTTATAATCATCTCTGTCAGTTACTGCAGGGGATTAAGGTTATGAGATTTTTATGAGCTGCTTACTATGACATCCCATAATTTGATTTTGTCAACTTCCATTTGCCTACTATGTGACTCTGAACAAGTCAGCTAACCAGACAGTGGTTTGGAACTTTATGGCCTAGCAACTTCCTGTGACCTAAAAGATAGGGTCATTTTTAATTTATACATTTATGTCAAGTTTTGTAATGACGAAGAGCACAGTTTTGGTCAGCACTGCATGCATGCAGTTTAAATTTGTATAAAGTTGTGTCTTTACCCATAAAGGATAGAAGGCATTGCAAGGCCTGTGCCATATAGTGAGAATATACTGTTTGGTAAATAATACATGAATAATCTGGTAGGGAGATATTGCATAGGATGGCAATCTGTTGTGCTTTAGAGACAGCATATTGGCAGGAGGAAAAGTTGGAACATCAACTGAATGGTGAAGAAGAAGAAGATCTACAATAGGGCAAAATAATAGTCTCACAATCTTCTTCTTCTTCTTTCGGCTTTTCCACAATGCCATGCATAAACTTGGATTTACTTCAGAAGCTCAAAGTTTCAAAACTTCAAACTTTAAATGGCTGAGACCATAAGATCGAAGTTTTAAAACTTCGAAAACCTAATTAAAAAAAAAATAAATAAAAACAAAACATTTTTTTTTGTTTTCCTCCCTGCACTCCCACATCCCATGGCTAATACGTATGCCAACGTTGTATTGAGTCAATGGGAAAAAGAACATGTTATGAATGGTGAGAATCCATTTAAAGGAAACATCCTCTTTTACCAGCATTTTGTAGATGTTTGCCTCTTGTTGTGGAAGGGTGTTGAGCAACAACTAAAAAGATTTGTACAATTCTTAAATAACACTACGAGTTTTTTGAAATTTACTATTGATTTTTCTTATAGTAAAATCTCGTATTTAGATGTTGAATTGTATAAGGAATTTGGGGTATTGAAAACTTGTGTTCATAGAAAAGACGTACAAGTGAATAGATACACGCACGCCAAAGGTATGCATGCCAAACATGTATTTGGAGGAATGTTAGGAGCCAACTACTAAGGGTTAGCAGATTAAACACTGATTTGGTAAGGTGTGAAGAACAGATGGAGGTTTTATGCAAAGACTTTGAAAATAGAGACTATGATAATGAATATGTTTTAAAAATAAGAAATAATATATTAAGGAACAGAAATTCTTTAGCACCTCCATATTTCGGTGAATGTACTTTGAATGAAGATGAGGTGATTAATTCTACCTCCACTTTGAGATATGTCACAACCTACAACTATATAACAAAATATGTGGAGGCAATAATTCAAAATAATTGGCAAATACTAACATCTCTACCTGAGCTAGCTTCAATACTGGGTAATATACCTCGATTTGCCTATAAAATAGAAATAATCTTAAAAGACAATTATGTTACAAAGACATTGAAGTGAATTTAATGAGTCCAGTGATGCACAATTTTGGTACAACCCCTTGTCTTAATTGCAGTTGTTGTGTTGACATCTGTAATAAGCAGTTTTAAGCACCCAGTAAATAAAATAGTGTATGAGATGAAATACCAAGCTACATGTAATACGACAACAATTGTGTACTTAGCAACATGTGTACAGTGTGACGGATTTTACGTGGGGAAGTGCTCAAGATGACGTAAAGATCGTATAATTGAGCACACATCCAAGATAAGGAGAGGTGCTATGTCCAATGCTCTAGCTAAACACAAAATTGATAAAGGGGTGTCCCATAACTTTAAATTTAAAGTCCTAGAGGTGGTATATAAAAGTTTAAGATAGGGAGACATAAATAATAAGTTAGAAATGTCCGAATATAAATGGATTATTAGGCTTGAAGCGGACAGGGCACCTGGACTTAATAATATGGTGACTATTAAACCTGTATTAATAGCTAGACAAAAACAATATAAAGGATGTTTTACGTATTTATGATGAATGTTTATGTAATTTTATAAAAGTATATAGGAACTTTTTTGCTTATATATGTTTTAACGTTAATTGTTTTTATAACTTCATTGGTGGCTGTGTCATGTGATATTTTATATAAAAATGGTGGATTATATTATTGTGTTTGAATACTGAGGAAGGTTTATTTCCCGAAAGTTTTATTTCTGTGAGCGTTTTTCTATTTAATCGTTTTCTTTTGTTGAATTACGGTTAAAATGTTTAATAGAATTAAACTACAGTTGACCTGTGCTTTGTGAAAATGGTAAATATCCCATTCTGCTCTGAACGGTGATCTCCATTCAAAATGTTCCAAGTTTCAAAACTTAGATCTTATGGTCTCAGCGTTTTGAGGTTCAAAGTTTTGAAACTGAGCTTCTGAAGGGGATCTATAAACTCATATGACATACCATTGTCCTAGCAGGTAACACAAATCAACACCTGCTACTACAGGCTATCACCGAGTAACTTATAGCAACTACATGTAGTGTAATTCATAGGTTCATAGGTTCATAGGTTCATACTAGGCTATCTGCCCGAGGGCATTTACAAGCCTAGCCCATAGTTTTGTGGCTTACGCCACCCCTTTAGTATGGGGAACTATACCCGTTATTTTGCTGTGCCTCTGTTGAGCAGTGACACTGAGGTAATCCCTGGGGTATATCTGCGATCTCCCATCCATTGGTCAAGATTTCTCTTGAACAAGGCCAGCGAGGTGCTCTGCCTCACATATACCGGGATTTTATTCCACAGCATAGGGAGTCTTTGGGTGATGAATCTATCCCTCCAGCACGTCCTATTAATAGCCATGTTGAGGTTTAAGTCTCCCGCCCTTGTGGCTCTGACGGATCTAGATTTTTTGAGGTGAAGCATATTCATCAAATCTGGGTTTGACATGGCCTTGTATGTTAGGCAAAGGTCACCTCTGAGCAAGCGGTAGGCGACTGAATAGAGCTGGAGTTCTTTCAGTCGGGCAGCATAGGACAGATGTTTGAGACCCTTTATCCTTTTGGTGAGGAACTTTTGTGGCCTCTCCAGCTGCTGCAAGTGTCGGGTCAGATACATTCCGAATGGGGCATTGTACTCAATCATTGGTCTGATGAGTGATGAGTATAGGGAGACTATGACCTCCCTTGATCTAGATGAGAATCCCTTCATGATAAGGTGGGCAATGTAGAAGGTCTTCCTAACTACTTTAGCTACATGGGTGTCGAATGACAGACTACTATCAACCTGGGTCCCCAGGTCCCTGATAACTTCTTCTGTACTCAGTGGATTGCCACCTATTTGGTAGCTAGGGGTAACCTTGTTTTTCCCGAAGGGTATGACTATGCATTTTTTGGCATTTAACTTTAGGCCATGGCTCTGGCACCAGTTATCCGTTATGTTTAACTCCTGTTTAATTATGTTTAATTCAAACTCCTACTGCCAGGTACAGAGCCAGCTAGACACTATACTGGGTTAACTGAAGTGGTGCAGAGAGAAGCAGATAAAAGAAGGAAAGCTTATGTAGAAAGCAGAGGTGTACAAAGAAGTTAAGCTTACAGGGAGATGCAGGTGGGGGAGGTAGATCACAAGGTTTTTATGATGACAGGACACCATTTTACACACATAAATAGACAGACAGAAGGTTTGTTTGGAAGTGTGAAATAAAAACAGAGAATATCTCAGGGAGGTTAGGCAACAGGAGCAGAAGAGCAAACATGAGTCAGTACAGATTAGACAAAGGTGGACTGGTCCACACTAGGAGGGGATGACATGGGTTGCACAGAAACAGACAAACATAAGGCAGCCAAATGGCTGGGGATAGGATGGAGAATGAGCAGCCTTCTAACAGTTAAATGGCCCAAACTGATACTGCTTGGACCCAGTAGACGGAGGTCCCGGGTCTGAGTGGCCCGTGAAATGGATCACACCCTGCTCTGATTGCCTAATTGCAGGTGCCATCCAATTTAATGAACCCATAATTTACTGTAGGAGAGGCTGATGTATGTATGAATGCATGCAAGTTTGGTGATCTTAAAGGTCAATGCCCAGTCAAGTTGCAACATAACACCAGCAGACTCCACTTCTTTTGGAACAAAAGCATGTAATTTAGTAGGCTACCTGCTTGGGATGGACTGGAATCCCCCCGCCCCATCAACAAGACATTCCATCCATGCTTACCCACCTCAACTGAAGCCTCAGCTGGGTTAGCAGCAAGTGGCAGTTGACATGTATTTGGCTAATACCTCTCAACCTGGAAACATCAAAAATCTGGACAAAGGCCCATGAAAAGTAGGTACAACAGGCCAAAAATCGGGAAGCTAATTAACATAACATTTGCATATACAATCATGTAACCACACCCACTCTAGTGGAATTGTGGGATACCAACAAGACGATTAAAGTCACTAAATAATAAATAAATGGCAGACATTTGATTTTCACACTTCATATCCCTCAGAAAATGCATAATAAAGCAAAATCTGTTATTCTAGCAAGTGAGTTTACAGGAGCAACATTTCAAATCTGCCACTATTTTTGGGCCATTGTCCCACCATTATTTTTGGCTTTGTCCAGATTTCTTGCTCTGAGAGATTGAGAGGTATGATCTGAAGCTTCACTCAGTCACAGCCCTGTGAACTCAGTGTTTGGGTAAGCAGCCCAAATTAAATTAAGTTAAATTGCCAAGCAAAGAGCTCAGATCTGGTGAGATATTCTGGCCATCATTAATATCCACATATTCTCCGGAAGCTATGGCAGCCTTTGCACGTAAAATACAAGGAAGGTCCAATATGCAGACAACAACACAAATATACCTATATTCCAAGCCCATAGTAGTTCAAAAAAACAGCCAACAAAAATGTCTTTGCAAACATTCTATTTCCAAACCAAGTGAAATTTGTTTTTCATAAAGTCTTCTTCTTCTTTTGGCTTTTCCCGGTTAGAGGTTGCCACAGTGGAACTCCAGTCCGCTAATGATTGGCAGTAGATTTGTACGGTGCCGAGGTGCCAGCCCGATGCCCAGCCTTCAATGAAGGCATGCCCATTCACGCATGTCTTTCAAATGCCACTCGACCATGGGGAAGACATGCAGACTCCACACAGAAGGTGCTCCAGCCGAGAATCGAATGGGAGAACCTCTTGCTGTGAGGTGACAATGCTACCGCTGCACCACCGTGGCATATCACTACAATTTTCAGGCTCCATGCCCATTTATTTGATAATTTGCCACATCTTATCTCACTTCTCTTACCATTTTGCTAATATCTCCATATGAAACCTTGACCTGCTCGTGTTTTTTTCTAAGTACACCATCCCACCGCTATTCATTAATCAGGAACAGTTAAAAGGTTTTACATCCACACAGACACACACAGACACAGCCACAAAGCTCCTCAGATCACCCCGGATAACTCAGCATGTGCAGGGTTCGATGCAATCACACTCACTGACTGGAATTTAGTAATAATAGCCAACAAGGTGCATTAGCATCTTTCTAACTGCATCCCAAATGTCAAAGAAAGTGTATAACTGCTATCCACAGTGCTCATACAACTCCCGCAGTAAAGAAAAAAAAAAATCATAGCTTAATGTACTAGTTACTGAACAGGCTGATTGTTCACTTTCCCATTAGCTGACAAAGACAAACAATTAGGACATTAAAATGACAAGCTTACCCTGAAGAACATACTAACAACAATACAGGAGCTAAGACACAAACTATAAAATAACGAAAATAAAATTGCCAAAGATTCCAAAGACAACCACAAGGCATTCTATAGCTATGTCAAGAATCTAAATGGCAATGCTTAGATCTGTTCTGAGCTACAACAGAATGGCATTAAATATACTGATCCCAAGGACATTGCCAATATCCTGGCAGATTGATTCAGTGCCAACTTCACCCCCCTCTCACCCCCTAAAGGGCCCATCTCAATACCGAAAGATTGCCAAATTCTGATAATCACAGCCACACAGGTAAAAAATGCACTCTCCAAAGCTAAAAATACAGCAACCATGGGACCAGATGACATCCCTGGCTGTGTACTACAAAATGTTCATAGTTCAGTACTAGGATAACTGACCTTTTGGGCCATTTGAAGCCTAGCCAGTTACCCCATGTGAGAATCAAACCCTGCACCTTGTGTTTTTAAGGTAAGCACCTTAACCATTATGCCATCCTGGCACCTCACCTAAGTATTATGTTTAATCACAGCCTCACCTCAGGCTTCGTGCCCACTGAGTGGTGCACAGCTACAGTTATCCCACTCCACAAGGGGGGATCCACCTTGAATCCTGGAAACTACCGTCTCATCAGTCTGTCGAGCCTGATCTGCAAGGCCATGGAATGTATTATCATAGAACTTATAAACAAAGACATTGACAACCTTCAAACACTGGACCCCACCCACTTTGGGTTTGTGAAGGGCCGATCATGTCTCCTGAACCTGATTGACTTCTTTGAATCAGTCTCCAGGGCCGTGGATGAAAGTAAAGTGGTCCACACAGCCTATCTGTACCTCACCAAGGCCTTTGACAACATCCCCCACTCTGGAATCATAGATAAACTTACTAAGTTGGGCATAAATCCCTACTTCACTCGATGGGTTGCCAACTGGCTTACTGACAGAACCCACACTGTAAAAGTAGCTGACTACAAATCCAGCTCCAGACAAGTGACAAGTGGAGTTCCTCAGGGTTCAGTCCTGGGACTGCTCTTGTTTTGGCATCTACTTCTCTGAAGTACAGGCCAACACTAAGGGACTGTGGCTAACAAAGTTCGCAAATGACTGCAAACTGGGAGCCATTACTGAATCCCCAAATGATGTGGATATTCTAAAAAAGGGCCTTACAGAAACAGATGCTTGGTGCCAGAGCCATGGGCTCAAACTCAATGCTAAGAAGTATATAGTTATCCCCTTTGGGAAAAAAACATATACCCATGAATTACCACATAGGTGGTAGTACACTAATCCCCGAAAGTGTGATAAGAGACTTAGGTGCAGAGGTGGACAGCGATCTCACCTTCAATAACCACATCACCATAACAGTCAGGAAATCCTTCTATGTGGCACACCTCATCACTAAGGGCTTTTCATCCAGAAAAAAGGAGGTCAATGTCCCACTGTACTCATCCCTCATTAGACCCATCATAGAGTACAATGCCCCATTTGATATGTACCTCACAAAACATCTGCAACAACTGGAAAGGCTGCAGAAACACCTCATTAAAAGAATCACAGGCCTAAAGCAGATGCCCTATGCTGACCGACTAAAAAAACTCCAGCTATACTCTGTCGCATATTGTCTACTCAGAGGCGATCTCTGCTTAACATACAAGGCCATGTCAAACCCAGAGCTGTTGGACACGCTACACTTAAAGAAATCCCAATCCATCAGAGCCACATGCTCCAGGGACCTAAACCTTGTCATCACAATGAACAAAACATGTTGGAGGGATAGGTTCCTGACCCAGAGACTCCTCATACTCTGGAATAGACTGCCCATACATATCAAGCAGACTGCCTCCTTGGCCCTCTTCAAAAGGAACCTTGACAACTGGATGGGAGATAGGAAATTAACCCCGGGGATCACGTCAGTTGCCCTGCTAGACAGGGGTCCAGGGAAGAAATAGCCAGGGAATTGTTTGGCTAGGCTTGTACAGGCCCTAGGGCGGATAGCCTAGTACCAGCCTATGAACCTATGAACCTATGAACCTATAAACTAACAAAAAGGCAGGAACACCGGAGAAGTCCTGAAACTGTGGCAAACCACTCATCCACTACAGAGCATAGTTCTGTCAAAATCACAAAAAGATAGAACGCTTGACACTACAAGCAACATAAGTACAGAAATCCTTAAAAGTCCAAGGATGATGCAGCCAAGGAAAATATATTAAAGCACAATATTCAAACCAAATTCAAAAAGCAGCAAAATAACCCACAGAGGATAATCGCTTTGCCACTTTCATCATAGTATTCAAAAACTTCTTCAGATCTGAAGATTTTAATGGAACTATGCTCTGAAACAAATGAGTAAGTCTCCCCAGCCTCAAAACCTCTCCTGTGCTCCCACCCCCTTTATCTAAACCTTACCCTGAAGTCTGGGTTCAAGGCTGGGAACCTCCTTACTGACATCTTTATAAATGACATCCAGCCACTGCAATGGCAGGCAGAAAGAACCAGATTATCTCCCTTGCCTCTTGGTCTGGGAAATTCACCCCAGGGGCACACACTGTACACCTATCTCGTGCGTGCCTGATCTACTGACAACACATGAGACCTCATGCCCCCGTCCTTGCATATGCAGTGTGAGTGTCTGAGGCTTGCAGTTATGGTCTGGACCCCCATCCACTTTATTAGTGTTCTGAAGGAAAAACATTTTTTTCTTCCAGACCCGTTAGCAGAACATACAAAAAATATATTTCATTAATAGATAAAGATTACCTGACCTACATTTTTGCACAAGTTCCCTGGGTAATTAGGTCTTTGCTTAAACATATCCTGAAAACTAGGCTACAAAGACATTATTGTCAGTGATTATGTGAGCTCTTATATAATTATTTTGCATACCTGTCAACTTCTTTGCTCAAGGCAAAGCCCAAAAATAATGGAGAGGCAAAGGGACAAAAATCATGGAGAAGTTGAAAATATTACTCTTAAAAAACTTGAAAGAGGTTGCTAGTCATTATTTAGGGACTCTGTTTTACAAAGAACAGACCAAAACTATGAAGCAAAGATCTGGACATTCTGAACAGTTGAGAATTATACTGTTTTAAGAGTTTAGACACTAATAAAGTGTGTAGAAAATGAAAGTACTACTCACTGGGTCCTAAACACATATTAACACTTCTATTATTTGTTTCTAATAAGTTACAATACTTAACCAATAATTTTTAATTTTATAAACGTGTGATCTTGTTAACTATTTCATTGCTGCAACTAGATACTACACACAGAGGATAACAATATGCATATATAGTTTATAGTTATTGTTTAAACTATGTACTTAACCAATTAGTACTTTTAAATGTAATTAATACGTGTACTTGTTTGTGATTTCATTGTTACAACTGGATGGTACAAGCAGATACAAGGATAAAGATGTGTGTGTAGTCTCTACAGTTTTCATTTACTATGTATAATGCTAGACATTTACTACATTTAAATATTTGGGCATGTAAGAGGTTTTATAAGGGTCCCCGAATGTCTTTCCTATTCTGTTTTTCTATCGTATGCTTTTGAATTACTATTACTCTTTAACATGACAATTTGTAGAAGACAAAAAATGCCTAGAAATATACTGAGGAACTAATGAGTTTGGGTGTGGTAGCAGACACTGAACACATGGAGTTGGCAGCATTATTTCAGGAGAAACAAAACAGTAATTTCTTGATTAGAAGTCACTTAAAACAGCAGGGGGATTATTCCCTTCCTTGTGCATGTCATCACTGCTCTTAGTTAACTCATGGCTTATATCTACACCAACTACAAACATTGTCCTATTCTGTGTGTACAAAGTTTACCTTAGTCTTCAGCTACAAGATGCTGTGGTACACCTGTCCAGTGTCCAGTAGATTGTCCTCAGCCTGCAAATCATTACAATTTTTCTTGATGCTCTCCTTTCCCGTTCAGCATTTTTTTCACAACTAATCCACAGCTGGTGTGAAAAGTGAGACTTCCCCCAGTCCCCGCAAGTCAGCGGCTGTTAACAACTGAAGTTTTTTATTTTTTAAATGTCTTCCATGTCTCTGAGAGTCAGACAGGCAGCAGGCACTGCCTCACAAAGCTGATATTATCATCACGCATGCCCCTGTACCCTGGCAATGCATGGTGACGTTTGCCATAAATTTAAAGTTGTATTTTATATATATATGTGTATGTATATATATATATATATATATATATATATATATATATATACATATATATATATATATATATATATATATATATATATATATATATATCAGGAATTAAGGGGTCAGTCAGGAATTCGTAGCACCCAATTATTTTACCCTCAAAACTGGTAAATACTGAAGAATTTGGTACAGTTGAGAGGTGTGATGTGGCTCATGGTGCATCATGACCTGCAGAAGGGAAACAGAAATGGAAGGATGCCCTTACTGATGATGTCCCATAAATGGTGCAAAAGATATAAAAATAAGTGCAGATGAGGAGATGAGTGCCATGCTTCCTGCTACAGTTGCACTCTCTGCTGCCTCCTGTGGCAGCTAGCAACTGTTTCTTCTCACTTTGTTCATGCTGCAAGATCAAAGGGTCACACCAGACATCACTTAGATTTCTGGGTGAAATGCAGATAACAGAGTAGGTGTACATAACTCTATATTTGCATGTACAGAAGCCTGTGATAATGCTCAAAGCCTGTAAAATCAGCTGCACTAACTCGTGTTTGTGCAATCAAGTAGAGCCCTGAGACTGTGTTCACAGACAGAGATGTACACTATACACCCACATAGGAGGTTGGCATAATGGTTAAGGTGCTTACCTTACAAACACAAGGTGCAGGGTTGGATTCTCACATGCAGTAATTGGCTAGGCTTCAAATGGCCCACAAGGGCCATCTATGAATCTATGTACGTCCTCTGATGCAGAAATATGAAATGGTGACCACAAGTAAACGTTCTTAGCATAGTTCAGTATTGACCTCCCACAAATGAACCCCTAGTCATGCTGTCTGTGAATCCCACCCATCACCTATACAGCCATGTTCACTTCTGTGTGTTACCTACTCCAGTAGTACAGGTGCATATGTTTGTTCATAATGCTACTTTTTCTTAGGACTGAGGTACCCTGATGTCCATAGCATATTGTCCTCTATTGTCTTCTTATCCATGTACAATCCTGTATTATTATGTATACCCAAGCTAACCTACTGTTTGGTATTGGTAGCATACTGTTTCCAGACTTTTCCCATATATCACTGGCCAACAACTATGTATCCTGTTTTCATATGTATACTTACTTTCCTCATGGGGAAGAAGGCAAAGGTTAGACAAGTTCAGCTGAGCCTGAGAATTACAGCCACTCAGGACCCATGGATGGCTGCTGTTAGCAGAAGGTATGTTCACCACACACTAAGGAACTACATGTTGGATATAGTAGCCAGTGACATCAATGCTGTGGTTGGGAGGAGTTGCATACTACAGCAATGTTGAAAGTGTGTCAATTATGTGATAAGCCTTGCAAGAAAATAGAGCATAGGAGTTTACAAGTTGCCACCTAGGAGGGTTGTCACTTCGCAGTGCAAACCTTGTTGATGATGTATTTTTAGTATATCTTCATGGAGATGATGAGAGTATGAGTATAGTACTTGGAAGAGTGGGTGGAGGATCTGGCAAAGGCCAAACCCCATGTATCTCACAGGGGAATAAGCAGAGTAGTATGCATACCACAGTGAATAGCAACACTATACAAATCGATTGCAAGGAGAATGCAGATACCACTGCATTTGTCCCTCCCAGATACATTTTATATTCAACCCCAGAGGAATACTGGAACAGCTATTTATGCCTGCACATTTCCCAACACCATTTGCACATACACAACAGAGTGTCACATGTTGTCAGGTCATCAGGCTGAGGTTAGCACCTTTGCCAGGTCTGTTGATGTCAACACATGGACTGAATTGCAATCCTAGGACATGATGACACTGACTGTCATTTCTCTGCATGGTGCTACACCCACTATCCAGGATGGAAGTTTTTATCTCCCCCATACCTGACCAAGGGGCTACATAGCATGAGTGCCCACCATCTCAGTCAATGTTCAAGAGCTCCTCTGTGGCTGAGACAACTACCACAACTAACTTTGGAGATTCAGTTCCAGTCAAGGACACTGCTCCCATACTAGTATATCCATTTACAACAGCATACCAGGGGTTTTTGTTGCCATGCATTGCTAGCTCCAGATATGCAGGTTGCAATTGTGATTAGTCAACAAATGTGCAGAGATCCAAACCGGATATAGTCTACAGCTGCATATGCCAAAATAAAGATGACTGGTATGCTGAAAGGCTTCTGTAAAGATGTCACCCAGCAGTGTCAAGAACTCTAGTAGGCAAAGGCATCGAGGAACAGTGCCATGATTGGTTTCATGATCTCTCTGGTAGCATTTTTGCTGCTATATATACACTCCATGTTGATAGTAGTGACTGCTACTATTACAGCTGGACAGGGCAGTAAAAGTAGCAGTCAGTTCTGTCAGCATGGAGTGCTACTTTCACTGCCGTGCCCAGCTGTGTCATCTGTGGCTGGGGGAATATGCACACAGCATGGTGGTTATCTAGGGAGGCCATCACAGTGAGCATATTCTGCAACTGTAACAGAAGGAATGACACAGTCTGCCACCCCACTTCAGGGGCAACCATGGCACAGAGCCTTCTCAGGCAGGATACTTCAACAGTGGATGCCATATAGGTCTTGTTCACCAGTAACATCATATCAGTGTCACAGGAGGCCTCATGTCCCACCACATCCAGCAAATTCAAAAGTCCCTCATTAAATCCACATATTGGCTCAGTCATTCCACAGAATAAATTATCTACGATAGAGATGCCTGCTCCATAAACTCCCCCATTTCTGCATTTCTTAGACTGTAGTCCACCAAATTGTGTTTGTTGACCACATGCCACTGAGACCTTAGACACCTGTACAAATGTCAATGGCTGTGTCCCACACTGCCTTAGTATAACTGGAGATATCTCATGCACAGTGTGACTTAAGAACACATTATTCAACATAGCTTTTAAAAACATCACATGCATCATTTTCTTCTGTGACACTTCATCACCAGTGTGTATGTGTCAAAAGGCAAAGAGGAGGACTAGACATTGTCATTTCACCTGTACTGCCATATATTGTGCATGACATTGTTGGAGGTGGGATGCAGCCATTGATTGCTGTCTATTAACATCATTCCCATCACTACTGGAGGAGGTTGGCGTGGTGTGGTGTCTCTGCCAGAACCTGATGATGCAGGGCTGGAGGTTCCTAAGTCTGATGGCTGTGCTGCCTATATCTTGGTAGCTATTTTATGTAGCAGACAGCATGCTACTAGTGGTTTGCAGCCTGTTGCAGTGGAGTACTGCAATGACCTTTTCCCAGATGTGTCTAGGTAGTGGAACCATAGTTTTAGCAGGTCAAATGCTAACTATACTACTTTTCTGCTGAGTGCATGGGTGGAGCTGTATTGCATTTCAGCCATGCTGCATGTTCCTTATGGGTATTATCAACCACAGCTCTGCATAGTATCGTTCATCTTCTGAAACACAATAGGAATATAAGTGAAGATGAGACATGGGTGTATACTGTACATGACTGTAGATTTAAAGAACTATCCATGTGCCTGTACCTATGTAGTAGGTAGCCTTATGGATTGTCACTGTGCCAGAAGCATCTAAATAATACACACACACACACACACACACACACACACACACACACACACACACACACACACACACACACATATATATATATATACGCACACACATTACACACACACACACACACACACACACACATATATATATATATATATATATATATATATATATATATATATATATATATATATGGCTTGTCTTCCATATATGCTAAGGTGCTGTGAAATCACATTGTTTATCAGCCCTGTGCTTTTCACATATCCTGGGAATTGCTGAAATAGAAGCCTTTCCTGTTGATAATCCTCCAGTGTGGATCCCAGGAGAATCCTTTATTGCAATAGGTGTGCAATCTACAGTTCCCATTGCTTTGTGGAGGTTGATAATCTTCCTACATATTGTGCATGGTGGTGGCTGTCTATCCAGCTGTGTTAGAGAAACAGATATGCTCACACATCTGTAGAAAACATTTATTAAGGGATATCTAGAGCATTCTGAAGGCTGATACTCATCATATACCTAGTGTTCCTCTGATGGTTTGTGAAGTGTCCTTGTGGCTAGAATGTTCAGATCTACACATACTTTGGTATTCAGGTATCCATTTGTATAGGATATTCATGCTTTCTTCTAGCTCCAGTTTGGAGGCCATACATGTCAACCAATGCCTGCATAATAGCTCAATCCACATAAAATTAGTTCTTCAGCTGCTGCTTGGTTAGCTTTTGCCACATTTTCCTCTGCCTGTACTGTTTTTCATTGTACAACCTATAGCTGTGCCATGCTCCTGGATGAATGCTAGCAGCACTTATAGATGTCAAGTACTGCTGTACTGTAGTTGTTGCTGGTACCAGCATATTTGCCAGTTGCAAATTTCAGCATACTTTTTCCTTGGCATTCAGTTGAATAACCAACCAAAATGATAAGTAATGCTCTGGAAGACAAGAGGGATCACAGACAACAAATGGCACAGTTGAAGCAGCAAACAGTTTTTAATAAATCCAACTGAGTGCTTTCATCCCAAAACAACCAAGGGACTTCATTAAAATCTAAGACAAAGACTACACCACTTCCTTTTATACTAGTACCTCATGTCATCAATTAGATACTTAAAGCTACCTTGCCCATTAATATAATATAATATAAAACACACTACCAAAATGCATAAGTAAAAATTATATAAAAATATACCATGCAATCAACAAGTATCAAGCACTTATCAAAACTTTAAAAGTAATAAATTACAGTTTTGCTGAATGAAGTTTCAGTACTGATTGAAATGGGCAAAAATTATTTTAAAACCATTGGGGAGTTGGTGGTAAGCTTGAGCTGCCACACCGTGCAGATAGTGTTTCCATGTAGAGTACCTTCAGTGGCTGTATTCTAGTAAGTTTTGGAATTCACAGGAAAAACCTACACTGAGTCTATACAATTGATTTCTAACTTGTTGAATAGCTTCTCCATCTTGAATTGGATGATTAGCATACAGTTCAGCTGCTTATGATATAATTAGCATGCCCAATGTTTACCATGTTTGTGCAGCTCTACACACCTTGTAGAGCCATTTACTGAATACAAAATGGTGCACTACTGTGTGCACATCATGCCATGACATGAATACAGTTTTAGCAGACAGTGTAGGCTTTATTGAATCTGCACCATGGTGTTGGTATACTGCAGTATCAGAAGAAAGTGGAAAGGGTGGAGGTGTAAAGGAATAATATAAATTGAAGATGGTTGCTCACTGGCATCTAGATAAAAAAAGAGTTCTTGGTTAATTTGAGGAAATATTTCACAGAAAGGGTAGTGCTGCTTAGGAACATATTAGTACAGGCAAAGGCAAAGTACATTTAAGTAGATGGATTTGGAATATGATACAGTTATAATCAGACAAAAATAGAAGGATTCAGTACACTGAAACTTAAATTACAGTTTGTATTTTTGAAGAAGTGGGCTGGAATTTAGAAATGCAAAACCGCCTTATATAGTTCCTTGAGATGGGCACACTGCTGTAGGTAGTCTCACAAACTGCCTCTGTATAGAATAGTATTATGTTTTCTGGTAGTGATGCTTTATGTCATATATTACAATATCCCAGTGGCCATGCCTGGTATACCTGGTATATCTCCCACCTCCTCCCCTTGATGGATCTTCATAATAATTCCTTACTTCATTTAACTTTGTGTTCCTTTTACATGTCTGTTGCTGTACTACTTACTATCAAGGCTGTATCCTATTCTTCTGACTTTTTTCTATAGGAATGTCTTGTTTTGCATTATATACACTGAAGTGTAGCTACTATACTGCAAATAATTTTCCAAAGTTGCTAAGGCCATTTTCACCTGCAGAACATCATATTTCATTTCCCTAGTTTCCTCTTGTTACTTACAAAGACATTAGAAGAGAATCACACCTGTTACTAAGTTCATTTATACTCCATTTGTAATGCTTTTATTATAAGATTGGGCTTCATCTGCACTACATTTTAAACCTTTCTTTCTAACTAATATTTACTAACATTATTACCCGATTTATGTATTAATTTATTTATTTACTGACAACTGTCTAGGAGTCAGTGTCTTGCTGTAGAGTAACCCCCACATTTATTAAGCACTCAAGCACTTTATTCATGGGGACTAACACTTACAGTTATAAAGGTATCTCATACAATCACATAAACAAGTAATACAGGAGTACATTTAAACTATACATTTTAGCACATCAGTCATTCAAAACATCTGTCTGCCACAAAATTTCAATAAGCTACAATGAGAGTAAGAAATAAAGAGCATTCCCCAAACCCAAATGCTTTTCGATAAACTTTTTCTTTATATTCACTACCAAACATCTGGAAGCTCAACAGTATTAGAAACAGATCATCATTATACTGTGCTGTCATATTCAAAATTCAGGGGATTCCATTTTGTAGAAGTCTTCTATTTGCAAAATTCTCACAGAGGTGTGGGCCCACTCCGTTCACCCTTGCTATGCTCAGACTTACTCCGCTGGCCTACTCTACTCCCAATTTCTACCCACCACGCATGACTTCATTTATACATTAACTCCACCCTATACTATACTATACTATACTATACTATACTATACTATACTATACTATATTTAATCAATCAAAACTCATAATTCTACAAACCAATCATACTTCCTCCATCACAGAACCTCCTCTATGTTTTTCCTCTCCAATAACATGCTAACACTCTATATATCCTTTCTATAATCATTCTAAACCCCCCAACTATTTTTTTGCTTGGAATATTTTTATTACATTTTGAAAAAGAAAAGGTTATAAAGGTTAAAAAATGATACACTTTAAAATGTTAAACATAAAAATGAATAAGATAAATCATAAAAAACTAGTATAATTACAACTATTTACAATATGTGCAATAGGCTTGTGACCAAAAGGTTATACATGAAACAAGATAATTAGAAAAAAAGAAGATCCTAAAAACAGTCTAAATATTTAAATAGATGAAGATGTTGATTCAATCAGGGCCAGAACCTTCAACCAAGGATTATTCTTTAATTTGTTGGATATATTCTTATCTCTTTTACTTTAATTTCTTTAATTGCTACCTCCTTCAAGAGGATAAGAAAGTATTTGAATTTTTATTCTGAAGAAGATTTCCAGTTTCTTGTAATAGATTTCCTGACTATAGCAAGTCCAAGTCAAATAAGTAAAATCTTTCTTGTGTATATCTGTTCCTAGAATATTAAAGAGAATCATTTATTTTGTTAATCTAAATGTATCATTCCATAATGCTTTAAAATATATTGAACTTTTACCCAGAAATTCTGAACCGTAAAACAATCAAACAACATATGGGACCAGTTAGCTTTAACTTGTTTATTACATCTCCAACAGACAGAAGTATTTTCTATTCTCATTTTAGCAACTCTTACAGATCTAAACCAAAATTTCCAAGTAAATATCCTCCGAGAGTCCAAAATATATTTTTAACAAAGGAAAACAGTTCAGTTTTATTTTGATCAGTGGAAACTATGTAATATTCTTTAGGAAAAAGTTCTAAAAATATTATTTAAGTTAAGATAATCTTTGGCCAGCACTGAATACATTTTTGAGATTAAATTATTACATTCACAATGTCTATAAATAATTTCAAGTAGATTTAGTATCCATTCAGGAAATTCAATTGAAGTAGAATTAGATAAAAAAAAACTTAGTTTGAAATGATGTTAAATTAGTTGTAAATAGTTTAATTCATTAGTATTTTTACTGAATTCTAAATGAATAGAGTTACTAGATTTACATGTAATCCCTTCAAAACATTGGCAATTATGTTTATTATTCCAAGAGTTAAAAATATGAGGAGGCTGCTTATTAACGAAATGTTTAGTTAATGAAAAAGTAATCAAATGAGAATTGATAATTTGAGTTATTTAATATTAAGTGCAAATTCACTAAAGCTTATACAGTCATTTTTTCGGTGTTTGCATCATGGCGCAATGTGAACATGGGGACAGCAGGTTTTAGATTCAGTAAAATCCTTGTAGGGAGTGCTAGCATGCACATTCAAGCACACCAATAGAAAGTGTGTGTTTTCCTTGGATGGGAATATCTGAGCATTGTTCATACCCAGTAAGCAGAGTTGCACACCACTAATCCCCTCTAGTCCTGTGATGATGACTGTTGGGTGTTGGACTATGGTGCAGATAGCCTTGGGATAAAGTACAGGCTATGTCAACTTTTAATCATACTGTGCTGGCATTGTAGTTCATAGAAATGAAGTGCAATTATCTATAATTACTATATTCTGTATGTATCATGACAAAAGGGATGGTATTATTAAATGTTTTACATGATGTGGTGTCATTATGCATAGCTACGCTCTGCTGCACATCACTGCACAGAGTCCAACAATGTGCACTGCAACAGGAGTTATAAATCCTGTTGATTACATCCTAAGCAGGTAAATGTCATTTAAAGCAGCCAATACCAGATGGTAGTCCTAATTGACAAATGTATAAAGTGTGCATACAGCCTACATTCTGATTTTCCCTCTATACTTCAACAACATTGGAGTAAATACTTGGAACTTTTAACTGATGCAATGTTAGAGGCTGCTGCAGCTATTCTACATCTGTATGTGCTTGAGGCTGAAGTCAATGCAGCTGGTGCTGATGACAAGGCCTAGGCCAAGAAGGAGGAGAGTGTTCAGGCCTAAGGTAACCTACCAGGTGCTACATGATTTGGAGATTGTATAGTGCTACATGGTGGATAGGAACACATTACAAGAACTCTGTGAGGTCTGGCAGCCTCAAATCACAGCCAGAGATAACCAAGAAGAACCCATCCCAGTGAGAAGCTAAGATATATGTAGCCCTTAGAATATTAGCTATATTAGCTACAGGTACTTTTCAAAGACCAGCTAGGGATATGATGGGGGTGTCACAGGCATCAGGATCTAGGATAGTTTACCAGTTCCTGGATGCTATGCTTATACATGCCAGTGAACACATATGTTTTCCCTTCATTGCTGAGCACTACCATAAAGTACTGGGTGCCATAGATTGCACTCATGTACACATCAAGATGCCACCTGATGAGCAGGGTAGAATATACATTAACCATAAGGGATACCACTCCAACTGCCACATCATGTGCAATGCCCAGGGGATTATCTTGAAAGTGTGTGCTGGCAACTCTGGCAGTTATCACAATTCCCATATCTGGCACACATCACAGCTGTACCAGATGTTTGCTAGGGGGGACATCCCACAGGGCCATTTACTGGGGGGATGCTGGCTATGCCCCGGAACCGTGGATGCTGGCACTCATCAGAAATGTACACACATGCATGGAAGAACACCATGAGGCACATGCACAAACTAGGAACATCATATAACATGTGTTTGGGCTTCTGAAGTCACTGTTCTGATATCTAGATGCATCCAGTGGAGCCTTGCAGCATAATCTAAGGACATGTACAAAAATGTTCACAGTTTGTACTATGCTACACAATGTGCTCCTGTGGAGATAGCTGCAGTAAGATCAGCAAGGGGGACAGGCACACATCCCCCACCAGTGCCTAGGTCATCACAGTCACAAAAGAACTTGGAGGAGGAACCTTGGGACACAGGTGGTCAGTAGTCTCTCCTTTGATAATTACATCGCCACAGTAGTCAGGAAATCCTTCTACGTGGCACACCTAATCACAAAAGGTTTCTGATCCAGGAAAAAAGAGGTCATTGTTCCCCTCTACTCGTCACTCATTAGACCCATTATAGAGTACAATGCCCCTTTTGGTATGTACCGCACAAGGCATCTACAACAACTGGAAAGGCCGCAGAAATACCTCACAAAGAGGATTACCGGCCTCAAACAGATGCTCTAAAAAAACTGCAGCTTTACTCCGTCACATATCGCCTACTCAGAGGTGATCTCTGCCTAACACACAAAGCTATGTCAAACCCCGAGCATTTGGACATGCTCCACTTAAAGAAATCCCAATCCCTCTGAGCTACACATGCTAGGGATCTAAACCTTGTCACCGCAATAAACAAAACATGCTGGAGAGATAAATTGACTCTACTCCATTGCTTTGTCTGACTTCAGGCTAATTTGTATCCTGACAGTAAATGTGTTTGCCTCCCCCCACCCACAACCACAGGATTGTATGACAGAGATGTATAGTTATTCTCATATGTTTGAAAGGAGTTGTGTCTACCAACTGGTCTGTGTCCAAATGTAAGTCAGAGAAGTACTTGTACAATATAGTATGCATGGTTTGATAGCAGTGTACATTTTTATGAATGTGGTTGTGTGAGGAATAACTTCAGTTTAGAAAGCAGCTTCTGTGGCCAAATGGACTAAAGCAGCCATCCTGATTGATGAAGCTTTAATGGTGTTTTTGGTTCTAATCCTGATGTAAGTTGAAGTTTAGGAGGTGTTTTTGCTATAATTTGTGTTTTGTACAGACTGTGACTCTATGTCCCATAATGTTTTAATTTTAATAGTTTTAGTACACGTTTGCATGGTGTGTCACTTGCTGGAAACAGTTTCAATAATGCTGAAAGATTTTGAGCGAAGCGCAAAACTGCAGGACAAGGAAATATGCAGATAATAGTTATAGATTGCCAAAGCTATTGTGAAATCATGGCCTGGAGTACTGAGAGGAGTGGGCTTCAGTGAGACATATACATTACATAATAGGAAGAGTGAGTGTTAGCAGTGCGCCTGTTGTTTGTGTACTGCTTAACATCGTGCAAACAGGTAGAGGAGTAAAACGCACATGAGTGTACACTTAGTGCAATACTCATTGCATTTTCTTTATGCCTAACTATCATAGCTCTAAACTGTCCAGATTAATGAGGACTGTTCATATTTTAACATAAGTTTTGTAATCTGTTCTTCATAAAATGTTGGTTTATACATTATTGCTAAATCATTGAGAATTAAGTCATAAAATAATGATATGCATTTCATTTATGGTTGTCATACCCTTCAGAAAATGCACGCTAATGCAAAACCTGTTATTCCATCAACATTGTAGATTTGTAAGGACAGTGTTTCAACATTTCCCATATTAATTATGGCTTTGTGCAGATTTTGTGCTCTATGAGGTTGAGAGGTATGCTAACTATTACATCACATACATAGATATGTGTTCATACCGTTTTATATTTCCAGGATGTGGGAACATTACAAACTGATGGCAGAGTATAACTATCTGTACAGACAGTTAATAAACATCCATATGTGTTTCCTCACAACCAAACTCAACAACAATCAGTACAACCATGGGGCCTCCTTGATTCTACAACACATGCACCTAACACAAAGCAAATATGTAATAATTTTGTGTGCTCCCTCATGGGCATGGTGATAACATTGTGCTCATAGGCTTGCACTACCAAAGAAAAACATCCAAATATGCTCAGTAAGGGACTTGTGCTGTTACACAGCTATGGCTTCTAAATAGTATACTGCTGTTAGTGTACTAGCCTCAGATGACACAAAGGAGTGATATGCCTATGCAAGCCTCTCAAGCTGGTGTTTCCTACATCCCTTGATGATCTCATTTACTATAAGATTATATTAAGTCATGTTAAAATCAGACTTGTGCAGTGGTGCTTCTATTAAAACCGATGTTCATTAGTCTGCGCACTTAGATAGGTAGGGGTTCAGTTCTCACTGTAGTAGTCTCACTGTACTAGTGTGTGTGTGTGTGTGTGTGTGTGTGTGTGTGTGTGTGTGTGTGTGTGTGTGTGTGTGTGTCTGTCTGCCTCCATAAAGATTGGTGGAAGAGGGAATCCAGTGATGCCTTGGAAACTGGCATGGTTTTGCATTGCTTTTGCACTTGCAAAATCATTGTTATATCTAGCAGTCCTCCAACCTCCTGTCCCCCACAGAGCCTGCTGATGTAATCTACTATAAAACCACCTGCAGTCCTGTTAAAGTTAGACTTGTGCTGTGGTGCATGCCTTAAGTACTGTGTTCTCTAGTCTGTAAACCTAGACAGGTAGGTATTCTAATCTCATTGTAGTCAAATTGGGGTGTGTGAGTGCATGTGTCTTTGTGTGTATGTATGGGCTGCTGGTGGATCTCATATAGATAATTTTACTGCAGCCTATGGCACATTGTCCTCATGTCTTCAACAAACACAGCTGATGTCATCAGCTAAATCAGATTATTGGATACATATTACCCACAACAGGCCATGGGCACACAGTGGCCTATCAGACAGGTAGATGTCACCTCATGCAATATAAAACAGACAACAGTAACACTCCTTTCATGCTGTGCACTAACATCATGACATTTCTTTGCAGTGGTGATGGTCAGGTTGGAATAGGAGATCACACAGGGTCCCCATGGACTATGATATCTTTGTATGATATTGGGAACAGGGAATGTATAGGAGACCCTGGAGAGGTGAAGTTATGCTATACAGAGTTGAGCAATGAATGGCATAAGGGCTAAGACAGAATATATGTCTTTGAATGAGAGGGATGATAGATGAATGGTGAGACTGCAGGAAGTACAGTTGTCGAAGGTGTACAATATTAAATACTTGGGAGCTAAAGTACACAGTAATGCTGTGTGTGGAAGGGAGGTGAAGAAGACAGTGCATGCATGGTGGAAGTGTCAGGACTAATTTGTGACAGACGGGTACCAATGAACGTGAAGGTCTACAAGAGTGTACTGACAACAGCTATGTGATTTGGTTTGGTGACAGTGGCACTGACAAAAATACAGGAGTCATACCAGGAGCTGAAAGAGTCCCAAATGTTAGGATCTGCATTGGCTGTGCTGAGGATAGACAGGATTAGAAATCAGTGTATGACAAATATGTATACTGTGGGGAGGAAGACATCCTCTATCCTACATCCGATTAGGGAAGGCATTACATCGACAAAAATTGTATCATTCCCCTATACTCATCCATCATAAGTCCTATTGATGTATATAATCCTCCCTTTGATAAGTATCATCACAAAGACACCTGCAGAAAGTTGACAGACATCAGGCATCTCTGATTATGAAAACATCAGAGAGTCTCCAACATGTGTCTTTTGTGGGCAGACTGAAGTAGCTTTCAGTGTACGCAGTATCAGATATGTAGCTTTGAGCCAGAATATTGAAGCATTACATGGCCATCTGTGGGCCAAATGAGATGACTATGCTGCACATCCAGGGATCTCAATGTACAGTATGACGTACATAGGACATGCTGGGTAGACACAGAGATATCTCAAAGGTTGTCATTCATCTGCATTAGGACTCCAATTGTATGTTGTGCAGAGTGCATCCATAAACCTGTTTGAGCATAGGCTGGCAGACGTGATGTGAACATGTTATCCACCATGGATCACTACTAATTCTGTGCTGGACATGGGTGGTCCTTTCTGTAAGAATCATGGGCGTGCATTGTACATGCCATTGCATATCATATTATGATGTATTGGCTACAATTCTAAACACCATCAGGACAATACCTCTGTCACACCATATTAACCTCAGACTATATAGAGATGTGCATGAAAAAAGAGAAACTTTTTACTGTATTACTGATGTGAGCTCTGTCTGCAGTGCTGACATATGATCCAGAGCTCAGAATATGATGGGTTAATTTTAGATGTGCACACATAAGTTATCACTAAACAATCCTGAAAAAGAGGGTTAGACATATTGAGACACATGTCAGCGACTGACTTGCCCAAGCCTTAAAAAGCATCAATTAGAAAGTAGAAGAATTATTATGCTAGCAGTTGTCTAACTGGCTAACTAGAATATAAATGACAGTTACAATAATCAGGATAAAAGCACAAATGGACATATAACATACATAATAAATGTAGGTAGTCACCCTGTGCATCAGACACATATTGTCAGTATCCCTGAAAGCAAACGATAGACAACAGGGGTGTGGCACAGTTGCCATTTGCACCGGGTAGTTTGTGGGGGTACAGGAGGCTTACACTGACACAAAAGGTTATTGAGTGTGTGTGTGTGTGTGTGTGTGTGTGTGTGTGTGTGTGTGTGTGTGTGTGTGTGTGTGTGCGTGTGAGTCAGTAAGGACAGCAGCCAATAGGGAACATGTAGATGTAGCATGTGAGTCAGTAGGTGCCCTCAATGTGACATTTGTGTGTGACTATCTGCATGAACATAGCCAAGCTCATTGCTAGCCCTACATGTCTGTATGTTGGACAGCTGTGAGCTGTGCATGGTAGAGCTGATAGTTCATTGTCCCCACCCCAACCACAAGAACTGGCTCTGCCAGGAGTTGCACTGGCACCTCCACGCCCATGGTCAGATGGTGTGCTACTACCTGAGGGTGGCTGATGTCTGCTGGATGTCCTTCCTTCATGAGAATGGCCAGGAACATGACCCCATGGCCTTCTACATCTGGGTGTGGACAGCACACTTTCTGATGGAGCAGTGTATCTACTTCCACTATGGGAGGTTGATTGGGCATGGCCCTGTTGTCTCTCAGCAGATGTAGTTGCTGACCTATGCCCACAAGGTCAATGTTCCTCTCCAAGCAGACGTTCCAGCACAGACAATGTGCATTCCATGACAGATGGTCTGTGCTCCTTCACGGCCACATCCTGTTGCTAAGTGTCATTGAACCAATTCAGTGCATCAACAATACAGTGGACGCAGTCACAGATGTCAGACTGTGCCACATTTAAAACCCTGAACATTCTCCTGGAGTGACATTCTGAACATGCCTGTGCCTCCATTATGGCCATAAACATATATTGAGTGACACGTGAAGACACATCTGCACCAAGTGGTGGAGGGACAGCAGACCTCTGATGAGCACCTCTATCAATCTGCCTGTGTGGCAACTCACCAACAGTTTGGGTATGGACAGTATCAACAGTCACTGAAGGCATGGTAGCCACACTTACATGGTCTATGTCCTCTCCCTCCAACTGTCCAATATGTGTGACCTCAGTAGACTGGGTATGCATAGGCATACTGGCTGTGTCCATGTATCCTGTGTGTGGGTGCTGGATGTCAACTTTTTTCAGATTCAGCCTCTGCAACCCCTGACTGTGCCTCACTTTGGCCACCATCATCATCAGACTCTGATGAGACACTGACATCAGGTGGTGCAGGGGCACAGAACTACTGTCATGTTCACCTGTGATTAAAAAACAAAACAAAGGACAACATTAATCCTCAACTAGTATGCTGCAGTTTACACTGCTGTCACTATTACAGGCATTTAAACCTGTCAACCACTTACAGTAAGAAGTGCGGATAAAGCCATAAATAGTGGTTGTACAAAGGCTAAAGAATATGGACAAATGTTTCATAATATGCCCCTACAAACATATACAACTTATGGAATAACTGGTTTTGCTTCACCATGACATATCTGAAGGGTATGCAGTTTGAATGTGGGATCTGTGTCAGATAATACAATGTTTGCTATCATTACCAACTTCACAGTAATTTGACATTCAATTACCATGATCTGAAATACAGGCTTGCAAAATGATTACCAAACCATGATATTTAGAAAACACTTATGCACTGGACAGGTATACAAACAGTACTGAAATACATACAGTGGGCCTGAGAGGACAGTATAGCAGATATGTTGGAATAGATGTATATACAGTACAGAAAAAAACGTCGTCCACTTACCTATTGTTGCAGCCCTTGCACATTGAATCCATGACGGTCCTAGGAAAAGTAGAGGAAGACATAATGGCAACAGCACCACACAATTAACTGTACAACAGGAGTTAATACTTTACAGACCCATAAGTCTCACTGGTTTTATATGTAAAACCATGGAATGAATTATCATGAAGATGGTCAGTAGAGATATAGTAAACCTCCAGACACTGGACCCAATGCAGTTTGGTTTCGTCAAGGACAGATCATGCCTACTCAACCTGGTGGACTTCTTTGAGAAGGTCACCAAAGCAATGTATGAAGGCAAAATCGTTCACACTGCCTACCTTGACCTGGCCAAGGCATTTGACACAATACCCCAGTCAGGCATTGTTGACTGGTTTTGCTTCACCATGATATATCAGAAGGGTATGCAGTTTGAATGTGGGATCTGTGGCAGATAATACAATGTTTGCTATCATTACCAACTTCACAGTAATTTCACATTCAATTACCATGATCTGAAATACAGGCTTGCAAGATGATTACCAAACTATGACATTTAGAAAACACTTATGCACTGGACAGGTATACAAACAGTACTGGAATACATACAGTAGGCCTGAGAGGACAGTATAGCAGATGTGTTGGAATAGATGTATATACAGTACAGAAAAAATGTAGTCCACTTACCTATTGTTGTAGCCCTTGCACATTGAATCCATGACGGTCCTAGGGAAAGTAGAGGAAGACATAATGGCAACAGAACCACACAATTAACTGTACAACAGGAGTTAATACTTTACAGACCCATAAGTCTCACTGGTTTTATATGTAAAGCCATGGAAAGAATTATCATGAAGATGGTCAGTAGAGATATAGTAAACCTTCAGACACTGGACCCAATGCAGTTTAGTTTCATCAAGGACAGATCAAGCCTACTCAACTTGGTGGACTTCTTTGAGAAGGTCACCAAAGCAATGGATGAGGGCAAAATCGTTCACACTGCCTACCTTGACCTGGCCAAAGCATTTGACACAATACCCCAGTCAGGCATTGTTGACAAACTCAGGAGGTTAGGTGCAAACCTGTATGTCACCCAGTGGATAGTTAACTGGCTTACTGTCAGGACCGAGGAAGTTAGAATTGGGATCCACCTCTACAAAAATGTCAGCCACAAGTGGAGTCCCTCAGGGATCAGGCCGTGGACTGCTCTTTTTTGGCATTTACTTCTCAGATGTCAAGGCCAATGTCAGTGATCTCTGGCTGACTAAATTTGCAGATGATTGCAAATTAGGAGCTGTCATTAAATTTCACACTGACACAAATGTTCTCCAGGAGGGGCTGACACAGACAAGCAACTCATGTCAGAGCCATAGACTAAAACTAAATGCCATGAAATGCATAATATTATCCATTGGAAAGTCATCTATCCCTTGTAACTCTTATATTGACAGTACATCTCTCAGAGCTGACCCAGAAGTCAAGGACTTAGGGACACACATAGTAATCTAGCCTTTGATCATCACGTGTCTACAGTGGTGAAGAAATCATTCTCTTTTGCACAACTTATAAACCAAGGTATGGCATCTAAGTCCAAGGACGTCATTGTTCCACAGTATTCTGCATTCATCAGACCTATCATTAAGTACAATGCCCCCTTTGGTATGTACCTAACCAGGCATATCCAACAACTGGAATGTCCACAGAGGTTCCTCACTAAAAGAATGCAGGCCATAAGTAATATATCATATGCCGACCACCTCAAGGCCCTATTCCTGTATTCTGTCTCCTACAAGCTTTTGAGGGGAGATCTATGCCTGGCATACAGAGCATTGTCAGACTTCACTCTGATGGACCTCCTGCATATCCACAAAGCAAACAGTACCAGAATTACCCATTCTAAAGACTTAAACTTTGCTTGTGATATAAATAGGACCTGCTGGAGAGATAGGTATGGATCGCAGAGACTACCCCATCTATGGAACAGGCTCCCCATCCATGTGAAGCAGAGTTCATCCCTAACCCAATTCAAGTGCAACTTGGACAACTGGATGGGAAAAAGGAAATTCATCCCTGGTTTGGCAGCTATGTCTCTAATGCAAACAGGTAACCTGCAAATGGTTCATCTCCCAGGCCCATGCTTACACTTATCAAGGGTATCAGAACTTGTCAAGATTTGGGATGCATAGCTAGGCTTAAAAAGGCCCTTGTGGTCATTAGCCTAGTAAAGACCTTTGAACCTATAAACTCATCTATATGTACACTGAAATGCATGTTATCAGTAATGTGGCTAACATACTTTACATGGGCATAACACTGCTGCTATCTGATATACCCCAAAACAACACACATATAGCTTGACACAACTTATGACAGAATGCAGAAATATTTTAATGATGATGTTTCAAAGAATTCCCGGCAGTCCTACATGTGATGCGAGAGTGGCACACATATCCAGAACATATTGGCACAAAGATGACTGAGATCTGTCCTGTGTGTAGATGTGTGCCAGGAATCCCTCTCTCATTTACACCCCACCAATAAAGCAACCTACCACACATTACAACTATATACAGTATTATAGACTGACTGCAGATTATTCTATTGATGGTTTAACACAGCCTACCTAGATGCTCCTCTTGACTAGCAGGGGTGGCACCCACATCAAGGACATATTGGCTGTCAGATTGCTGGGAACTTCCCTTAGTGTCAGTATTCACCAGGAATTCTTTGGTGGTGCAGAGGGGTTCTTCTGCTGTGGGCCCACCACAGGTGACCATATGATCATGTGCCACATCAGCTGCATGCCTCCTTGCTGCATGTATCATGTCAGTAGCTCTGTGATGCACCTGCTTATATGTGCAGCTCTGTCTGCCCACCCTGTTGAGATTTCTGACAAGGTCCTCCCACAGTTCTGCACTCTCAGCCATTCTTTTCCACCCTTTTGACAGAAGGACCTCATAGTGTTGCTTGAGTGCATCTATGATCAGCTCATTTTTGGCCTCAGAGAATGGGGGTCTCCGTATTGGGGGCATATTGTCTACTGAAAGACAAAATAATGATACCACATATAATGATCACAGAAATACAAATTGTTATACAGATTAGGCAGTAAAGGAAGGCTCCCAATACTGAAAAGAGAATTACACTATACATATTCAAAATTTTGTAGTAAATAGCAAGAGTGGTTACAAAAGTAAGTGAGTAACAAGAACATTATATTATTTATTGTGCAGATACAGGACTGTGACCCCCAACCAACATAACATTCCACTCCAGTTTGTTCCATAGCAGGACTTCATCTCTCCCCCCACCCCCATAACATAACAAATACCAGGGTTAAGAACAACATTAAGCAAACAAGGAGGAAATGTTAAAGATACTATCAAAGGATCCTGCAATGAAGCGTGTGTACAAAGGTTGCACACAGCATTAAACTTTATGCCTCTGTATATCTCACGTCTGATAAAAAAGGCCATGTAATAAGTATATTTCTAACAAATTCACACAAAATTACTTTGCATGTATTGTTACCTGCATTCCATCATTGCCATTATTTAGGTAACAAGATAAATACATACCTGTTGGAGTGGGTCTATATTATAATATCGAACAGAACGAATGTCAAACGGCCAAAATATCGAAAGTCACATTCAAATAATTAGGTTTTGTGGGGGGCTGTGCCCCCCATACCCCCTGCTAATTATATATAACAACTCCGAGACTGCACTACAGTGAAGAAAGGGCAAAATTCCCGATCTTCACTGCACCCCAATCCCACAAACCAGAACTCGATTAACGGCTCTTTCGATATTTCGGCTGTTCGACATTCGTTCTGTTCGATATTATAATATAGATCTGTTGGAGTGTATAATACTAGTATTAGTAAATACAAAGAAATGTGTATCTCCGTTGCAAGCATGTACTAACTCTCACCAACATCAGTTTACCCAGCTACTCATTTGCATGTGTCCTACTCTGTGCTTCAGGAATGCTAATTACAGCATACACAGCTGAATTGTATGGTAAACAGCCAATCCTGCGGATCTACTCCACAAGATATAAAAAACATTCATACTGTCTCCATTTCCTTTTTTTGTTTTTTGTGGGTTGAAATCATACTGCAGTACACACACAAAGCATGTACAAATAGATTTTCATTACCTGCTGTTTTTGAGTACATCTGTCTGTAATATAGACTGAAGACACTGCTGCTACTAGCAATAGCCGTACACAGATAAGGTGGAAATTTTTCTAGGGCACATAGCCCCTGGAGGAACTGAGCAAACTCTCTCACCATTGACTCAGACAGAGATGAGTGCAGGAAACCCTCCCACTAGAAAGTATGGTATGTGTTTAAATGCTATTTGTAGTCACAGGGACATTTAACAGAGTAGCATGGGGCATGCTTGGTGAGTTACAGGCATCACGATCCACGATGTTGAACGTTTCACTACGTGTACATCGAACATGTACTACTTCAAAATAAATGTACATTCCCTGTTGAAGTTGCTTGTGTGCTGAATGACTGTTACGGCTTGCTTCAGTGGTGTATGTAAGCACAACAGCTTTAAGGAAACCATGCATTCCTCTGAATCTACATTGCATGTTGATCTGAATTGCACACATATTTAGTCATATTCCCTGTGTATTAACAAACTGTACTGTATATATCATACATTAATTTAATTTTCTGTATGTTATCACTTCATTTTCTTATATTGAGCCTGTATGAACCTTACATTGAATACAAATGTAGCCACAGGCTATATGTCTTCTCCTGTGCTGTGAGGAGTTAAGTGTCACTTATAAGTTCAGAGGGTCCTTGGTCTGATACAGGTAATGTAGCCTTGCTGTTTTGTAATGTATCCTTGTAGAAGCTACTAATGCAATAAATGCTACACATGTGTATCTACATTCTGCTATTGAGAACACCTATGATTATAGAGTTGTCATAGCTAAGATACAGGGTTGAGCAGGTCACAATGTTAAGCATTCTCAGTATCTTTTACAACTGGGCAGCCACGGTGGTGCAGCGGTTAGCATTGATGCCTCACAGCAAGAGATTCTCTGGTTCGATTCTTGGCTGGGGTGCCTTCTGTGTGGTCTGCATGTCCTTCCTGTGGTTGTGTGGGTTTCCTACAGGTGCTCCGTTTTTTTTCCAAAGACATGCAATAGGTGGATTGGACACTCCAAATTGGCCCTAGGTGTGAGTGTGTGCATGTGTGTGTCCCTTCTGTGGAAGTTTGGGAGCCGGGCTGACAACTTGACACCGTAAAACACCACTGCCAATCATGAGCAGACAGATGATCCGCTGTGGCAACCCCTAACCGGGAAAAGCCGAAAGAAGAAGAAGAAAAAGAAGTATCTTTTACAACTGTAATTGGTGGGAAATTACATTGTACATTGGTGTTCAACCACATTAAAGATGGCTGGTGTTCAGGGCAAAGGATTGAGATTTCTTTCTCAAAGGTGGGGTGTGCAGGAGTCCAGAGTGTTTGTTGGACTCCGAGTGAATGCTCATGGTCCCTGGCTGTTGCAGGAGCACTATCATGGATCAGATTACAAATCAGCTAAATGGAGTAGTTTAGCCCAGGATTTGTACACTATTACTGGCATCCCATGCACTGGTGAACAGTGTAGAAATCACTATCAATACCTCAGGATGAGGAAGAGGGATACCCTTGAACATTGGCTGGATGAATGTAGGATTGATGGCACTCCACAGGTGCATGAGTATCACTTACCTTGAATTATGAAACAGCTGCATCTGTTTCTAATTGCTGACTTTAATGTGTTTACATGTCCCCCACAGCTAATGCAGAAAGAATACAAAATGTGTGAGCCTATGAGGGAAGACTAAGAAGGATGAGAGATGCAAGTGGTATGTATGCTTCAAAAAGTGCTGGTATTTTGCCATTAGGAGTAACTCCAGCTTATTGTGTTAGACAATTGTATCATTGTGAGTATGCATTTGACAATTGTAATGCAATAGTGGGCATGTATTAGTATGTTTATGAAAACAGTCTGGTAGTACAGAGTAGATAGGAGTTGTCATTTGTTAAACTTCACTTCCAAACTATGCAGGACATGTTTCAGTTGACATACATAGCGCAATGTAAATTGTTAGACACCAAGAGCATGCTGCAGATTATTATTTTAACAGTGAACCTGTAACTATAACAGTATAAAAGGAAAAAGTGCTGTCATTCTTACTAATTCCAGTTAGAAAGTACAGTACTATTACATTGTCACTGCTTGTGTTTCACATTCCACAAAAGTAAGGGCAGCTCTCTGCAATGATGTTTTAGGTTATCTATAGTAAAACTGAGTACTCTTACATATTCATAACGATAGCAGTGGAGGTGCAAACTTTCCTACTTGTGCACCAAATGGCCTGCTGTCAAATGTAAATATTGTACATGCAACATGCATATGTACAAGATGTGCAAGCATGAACGATTGCTGGATGCTATCCAATCTGTAATATAGTGTGACTGTGTTAACAGTAGGGTAGTATTCAACATAATAAATTGATTAGCATTTGGTCTTGTTATATGTGAAGTGTAACATAATATAGTACATTACTTGTGGAAAGCTTTGTATATTATCTGTGCAGTTACTAATGTTCTCCTTTTATCTCTCGCCTGCCCTTTCTCTTTTTGTTTTTTATCAGTTTGTTTTATTATATCTATATTATATTATGCTTGTCATCACATTTACCATTATAATATTGTTTAATGTAACTTTGTATATTATCCTATGCTATGTGTATTTAATTATTTGATTTTTATGTAATTTTATATTACTACGGCACGGCAAGGAAGGACAGTTCCCCCTGGAATGCGTACACACCCTCCACCAACTATAGCACTGAGACCCAGCACTTCTGGGCTGCAGCCTGGCAGCACTCCGCCCTGCAGCCCCTGCCCTAACTGCATCCTTAGGTAGTTCTGCCTCAGATGTCAGACCTGTGGTTCCGCCTGGGGGCAGAGACAGGGGTGGTGATCTCGCCACCTGAGCTGAACTGCCTGGTTTAGTGCAGACGATAGTGCACCATACACTTGGTCCATGACTATGCCAAGTGGAGACACTACTCTCCATGGTCATAATGAATAACACAAGAAGACACTGACATCAGACACAGTAGCCAATGGCAAAGTGAGGTGACAGTGATGACAGTCCATTTGGTTGGACTTGATTCTCACTGTCTCCAAGTATGACATCCATAGGTTTGCAATTCCCCCAACCCCACCAAAACCAAGGTATTCATCCCCTCTTGTGTCCTTCACTGATCCTGTACATGTCTTGTCTTTCTACAAAGGCTTCCTCCCCTTCCCAACTTGCCTTCCCTAGACTTGCCCATGTTCCTCCCCCAAACATTCCACTCTGTCCTTAAAAAGAAAGGTGCAATCATCCCATACATAGCTCTCTATTTCAAATGTGTGTCTACTTGACACACCTAATATTATACAGTTGGCTTCACAATGCAAGTATGTTGTCACCCTCTCTCAGGAGGTGACAACCCAAATACATCTTAAAATTTGTACATGTGCCCAGTTGTTACTGTTGAAGAAATGGATAGCTATGGCTCTCCCCTACACCCATCCTGCATATTCCTAACATCCTGTTACTTTATTTTCCCTCTGCTTGTTACCCATTTCACCACTTTCCTATTTTCCCCATTTCTTTTCTTTACAGAATTATTGTACAGTGGTGCATTTAGTTTGTATGGATTGTCCGCTCTGGTGTTCATTGTGCATAAGCACTTAAATGGGAAAATATGTTGCTGTTAAACATCATCCCAAACTGCCAACACATATACAAAGAAAAAAATCAAAGAATTACATGATGCTAATTTCGAACCTGGTACTACTGGGACCATAAATGTGAGGTGAGGTCCTGTTCTGTTGAGCTAAACTAGGACCACACCCCACATGACACTTAATGAAGCAACAGGTGTTTATATAGATGTGGCCATATACCAATTAACAGTTTTTGTTAATTATGCTTCACATTAGCTGATACTCAACTTACTGTCTCCAAATATGCCCTGTGTGTTAAAACAGTGATAGTTTACTTTGTATTGCGGCATATGGTACTAGCTGCCATGTTTGTGTTACCAGTTGTTCATGTTTATGCGGGGTGTGCACCAACCCTCAGAAACCACATAGGACACGGTAAATAGGGAAGATGTGACAGAGAATGCAGGATTATGGTTCAAATAGTTACATTGTAACAGGCCAGAAAGCATTACATGTAAAACAGCATGTGTTTCCCACCAATAGCAGTAATATGAAATTCTGATCCATCTGAAATGGTGTGTGCCACCTAGCGTCATGCACACACTTTAAAACAAATACATTGGTTTATGCCATGGTAACCGATATGCACCTGTTACAAATCTGTGAAAATATTAATATTAATATAAAAAAAAAAGTGTAGTTCCACCTTGAGTTCAGTTGTGTTACAATAATATAATTAAAGTATGCATGTCCTGGATTAGAACCCAGGGCCATCTGTTCTCTAGTCTAATGCCCTACACATGTTTCCACATGTGGATTGCAGGTGTGAATTAAGAAAGCTGCATAATATTGCCTTCTTACATTGCTGAGCAATAGTGTGCGATGAGCAGCATCATGCAAATCTGCTCAGTTGGGAAAATATGAAAATGAATATATATATATATATATATATATATATATATATATATATATATATATATATATGTATGTATAGGAACACTTTATAAGCTCGAAATACTGAAATCTTGAATTTCAGTATCTCGAGTGCATAAAGAGGAAGGATCAGAAGATCACAACCCCAGAAGCGTGAAATTCAAAATTTCGAATGCGGGAGATTTTTAAAGGAGAGAGTGGAATGTTGGAGGGCGAACATAGGCAAGTCTGGGGCAGGTAAGTTGGGAAGGTGAAGAAGCATTTGCAGACAGACAAGACATACAAGACAAAGACAGGGTCAGTGAAAGACACAAGAAGTGGTGAACACCTTGGTTGGGGTGGGGGTGGGAACATCAACACAGCAGCAGTGTGACTTAAGTCCTCACCCATTGGACTGTCAGCACTGTTCCATCACTGTGCTGCTGGCTGCTGTGGCTGACTTCTAGGCCTATGGGGTGTCTGTCATACAGTGATGGACAGCATGTTCTTCATCTAGTGTAGGAATGTGCACACAGTGTGATGCACAATCCTATGCACCACATCTGGCAACTCCACATGGATGTTGGAAGCACCCTCACCAACTCTGCTCCTATGGGGGATCACATGTCTGGCCCATAGAGCAGATCTACCTGAGAGTCCAAAACCTCACCCATGACACCACCAGGGTAGTGACATCATCGGTAGTGCTTTACTAGGTGTTATGCTTTCCAATGTATCAGCATAGCACAGCTCTACTTAGGGAGTTTGTGCATTGCACAGCATTGCATAGTCATATTTAGTGAAAGAAGCCTCTCTCTATTTTTAGATGCTTGGGTCATGTTTGTTACCTGTGTGGTCACGCTGTGCAAACCTGATAAACACCTTCATGTGCCATGGTGCGCCATACAAACATGAAGCATGGAAAAAAAATAAACATAAATATGAGATAAGATTTGTGGATTTCAGATAGTCATTCTGGATTGCTGGATTGACTGAATATTCTTCTGGTGGTGTGTGATGTGGATGGGCCATCAAGGCTTACACAGATTCATTATCTGTGCTATTCTGCAGAACTTCATGGCCAATGCTACTGGTACACGCCTCACAACCTTACTTAGGCCCGATGCACATCATGATTATGCAGTACATGCTACCAACAACACTTCATGGCCATCTACATGGACACACTCAGTGTAGGCTCTACATGGTGCCTACACATAATTTATTTAATGCAGTGGTTAGTCTTTAAAGAAAAATAAGATTGTATTTAAATAAGTAGAATTAGATGGGGATTTGTAAAAACTTGAATATATTTACAGATAAGAAAGCCAGAAAGGATTGTATAATTTAGAATTTATTGAGTCTAAACAGTTAATTTTAGCAACATTTAGTAACTGAAACTGCAAGATTTCCCAATTATATATATAATTTATGTGTAACAAAATAAAGACCATTTTAATAATTGCTGTTTTTGCATGTTTCTATATTAAGAAAGTTCAGTACTCCAATTTTCCAAGGTCTAAAGTAATTATTTATATTCAGTCTAGATTTATTTGGATACCATAAAAGGTTTATAAGTAATCTATTTATTATTTTTGTTTTCTGTTTGGTGGTGATATGAGAGACTGAGCTATGTATGAAAGCTTTGGAAATAAAGATATTTTAATAATTTGTAGCTTATCTTCAAATGAAATATATTTTATTCCAAGAGTTAATAAGATTAATTAGAGAAGTGATTATTTTTTCATAATTATAGTTTATGGTTTCTTTTGTAGTATTGCAAATATGAATGCCTAAATATAATAAATTATTAGATTTTTTTACTCAAAAATGAAATTTCTGTATTGGATTTTTCTTATTACTAAAGATATGATTAAATTTTAAACTATTAAAATAATTTAGACATTTTTGAAAATGATTTCCTTAATCTGTTCTAGTGTTTCTGAAGTATTTTAACTATTAAAAGAATATATTCGGTGAATAAATTATTTTGGATTTATATTCCTTACTAATTACTAATCCTGGAATTTTGGCATTTGAATTAACAAGGATTGCAAATGTTTCAATAGCTAAATCAAATAATAAGGGGGAGAGAGGACATCCTTGTTTAGTTCCCTTAGTTAAATTTATAACATTTAAAGTATATGAACCTAATTTTACATATGATTTTTTATTGCTATTATTATTATTATTATTATTATAAATAATTAATAACTCAATAAAATTAGAAGGAAAATCAAATAATTGTAGTACTTTAATTAAATAGTTCCAATTAAAATAATCAAATGCTTTTTCAATATCTAAACTAATAAATAAAGATTCAGGTTTCCTATTATTCATCACATCTGTTAGAGTAATTAACCTTTTAATGTTATCAGAAGTTTGTTGGTAAAATTTCTTTCAATCTATCAGCTAAAATTTTCATGAATAATGTATAAGCTACATTTAGTAACAATATAGGTCTATAAGGGGAATATTCTTGAGACTCTTTACCTTCTTTTAAAATTGGGGTGCTTAATGACAATTTCCATGAAGGAGGCATGTGATCTATTTCTTTTACTTTTGAAAAAACATTGTGTAAAATAATTATAATCTTTTGGGGAAATAATTTATATAATTCAGATATTATTCCATCATTTCAATGAGATTTATTAGATTTATTAACTTTTGTTTTTGAATAATTTCTTGTAAAGATATATGTTTTAATAAATTATTTTTTGTGCAGAAGAGACATTTTTAAGTAAAAAATCAATATTATCTAATACAATTTCCCCTCTATTCATTGCTTGTTTATTTAAAAGTGAATAATAATTTCTAAAATTTTCTAATATATCACCACTGTATGAGTTTAATTTATTTTTTATTTTTTTTTTTAATTCCTTGATGTTATTATTACTTGTTTGAAATTTAATTCTTTTGGTTATACTTCTTATATGTCTAGAAGACATTAAATAGGACACTATCTTAAGCATTCCCAAAGCTATTTCAGTTTTATAATATTTCATTATATTTATTATTTAGAGTTCTTATCTCATCTTTGTTTTGTCCAGGATTGTCATCTTTTTTATACTTTCTTTAAGTTTTAGTTGTATATCTAACAATCCTTTATTCCATTCTTTTAATTTATATTTGTGCCAGGAGATTGTTTACCATAAATATATGCTTTGGATGCTTCCCAAAATCATTGTTGAGTTTAAGTCAGGAGATTCATTAAATAACATGAAGTTATCTAGCTCTTTTAAAGAACATGCTTTACATTCTTTCATTTTAGTAATATATGATGGAATTCTATTAATTAAAATGCTTTTAAAATTATTTCTATTTTTAATGTTAATGCATTATGCTCTTAGAAAAACAAGGTATTATGTTGAAATTGATTGTTTTGGATATAATATTTTCAGAAATCAATAACTTATCAATTCTCATTTGAGTACCATAATTAAAAGAGTAATGGGTGAAATTTAAAGAATTTTACCTTTGAAGTTGAATGTGCCTTTAATATTGAAAGTATCTTTCCATTCTTTCAAAAAAATTGCAGTAGGAAGTAATTCAAATTTTCTAGCTGAGTTGGATTCAGTATCATCTTACTATACAGTTAAAGTCACTACCTAATATTAAATTACCCTTATAATTATTTATTTTAAAATCAAGATATTTTTAGCTAGTTTAGTTCCCATTCCAGGAACCAATACAAATTTACCAAAGTCCAGATCCTATCACAGTATTTTATAATAATCAATGCAAATAAATCCTGTTTATCTTCATGCTTAATAAAAATTTGAGGCACTTGAGTCTCTTTTTTTCCATAATATTGCTACTCCTCCTTTTTTACACTTAAAGGAAGACTGAATTACGGTTATACATTTATTACATTTCTAGAAATAAGAGTCAGTTTCTTTTGAAAAATGACTTTCCTGAAGGAATAAGACACATGGTTTATTAAGTTCTAAATATTTTTTGTAAATTTTCATTTTTTTTAGGGTTATTTAGATAGTTAACATTTAATGATAATACATTTATTTCCATATTCTAAATATAAGAAAAGGTGATTTATTAAAATTAAATGCAGTCTTGTAATTATCATGTTTAAATGAATGAACGTCTCAAGCAAACGAAAGAAAACAATAAGAGTAATAAAATAACATATTCTCTTCCATAAAAGCCTATCCATGGAATAACTATTATTCCTAGCCCTCCCCTGAGAAAACCGTTTCTCAGCACATAAACTACAAAAAAGTATTCAGTAACATATTGGGAGAGCTCTGCAGTAATAGATACATTTTAGTAAGAATCTGAATATAAATTTATTTTGCATGTAAAATATCCCTAAAAAAGAGAAATTAATGATAATAACAATAATTGTATCAATATACTGTAATGTATATTGTACTATAAAATAATACTTTAATTACACAATTCTCATACAAACTTCAACCAGTTATATTTAAATATATGAATATATGTATATATATATATATATATATATATATATATATATATATATATTTATATATATATATCCGTGCAGTGTGGAATGGAAATATTCCCATTTCCGCACTGTAGTGCGATCTTGGAGTTGGTATATTAAAGTTACAGGGGTGTGGGGGGCTATGGGGTACAGGGGGTGTAGCCCGTCTACTAACACTTAGATAGTCAGTTAATGTTGTGTATTTTTTTGTTTTTACATGTTCGAAATTGTAGAGGTTGAACAAATGGTCTCGGCCATATGGGTTTCGGCTTTCTGCAATTTCGATCATGTATAGTAGACCCATATATACATATAAATATATATATATATATATATATATATATATATATATATATATATATATATATATATATACACACACACACACACACACATATGTATCCACTTCTAAATCTCGGACGCTCATAATCTCGAAATTCAAAATACTGAGTCCAAAATCTCATTTTCAGTATTTTAAACTTTCGAGAATTTGGATTCAGTATTTTGAATTTCGATATTATGAACGTTTGAGATTTAGAAGTATACCTCTATATATATATATATATATATATATATATATATATATATATATATATATATATACACACACATATGGTGCAACATTATATAATATATAAATTCCTCCAATTCTTGACCTTTATTATCATTTAATATTATTTTTGAGATATAATTTCATCTCTATGCCTGATTTATACTTATCTGAATTGTACGTTTTAGTTCAGGTAATTCTAGATGCCTTTGATTATGTGAGCTGTACTATTCTTAGAGTTATTTAAAATGTATTTAACTAAGTTTACACAAGATTTCTGACCTTGCACTGAATAGAATAAACCATCATAAAAAGAAACATCTTAGCTATTATGATAGTGTCAAGCAAAATAGTTTTAAAAAAAGATACTGACTATTTGGATCCTCTTCCTCAAAAGATGTGATACCTAAAAAACTACATTCAACAAATATACAAACACCGCTAGATGTCTCTGAGGTAACAGTGTAAGTAACCAAATAAAGATCCTGAAAATTAGGTAAGCATAGCATTCACAGACAGTTGCTGAGACTGGCTTAATCTATGTGATATTAAAATGCTCTTATAGTTCATTTTACAAAGCACATTGCAAGCTTAAAAAAGTGGAAATAAATTGAGATGTAGCTTTTGAACAGTTTATGTCCATATAATCTTGACTATTTGTCTATCTAATATCAACACAGAATTTCATTTTATGACATATATTTTCTTAATAGAGGGATCAGATACAACACAAACAGTTTAATAAACGTAGGAGTCACTTGAAAGCATTTTGAAAAATGCTTATTTGATCTGTCACATTGCTAGACTAAGTTTTACAAGTAAGAATAAAGTATTTACATTCATCAGTTAGGGGAATGGGGGTGAGCTCACTTCAAAAACCAGTGAACAAAATAAGAGACTTGTGAGACATGCTCCCATGGGTTCCATTGGAGTTATCTTTCTCAAAAAGCCATTATGTGTTTACTGTTGTAAAAGTCAATATGAAGAAAAAACTAAGACTCATAATTATTTTATGAAGTGGCAGACAAAAATGTAGTTACAACATACAATATGAATTATATGCGGATTATTTCCTGTATGCAATGTTTCAGTACAGTACAATAACAGGTTAGTTAAGAAATATTTTGCACATATCTCAGTCATTACAGTAGGAATTACAGTCTTAACCTGTAATTAGCCAAAGCACTAAGATACAGTTCTACAGATGTTTGAGTTTCTATCCCTAACTGAATACTGGTTTGAATATATACATATCACAGGACATCTAGGTGTTCCCACATTGCAGTCTTCAGTTACCTCTGGCTTTCTTATTTCTCCATGTTACAAGTATAGTAACTCTTTTGATTCATTTTGTTTTGTCTACGATAAAGGTTTCAAACATTCAGCTTTATATTGGGTTCATTTTGTTTTGTCTACAATAAAGGTTTTAAGCATTCAGCTTTATATTCAGCTTTACAGTTTCGTTTTTCACAAGTGTGTATTTGCCATTTGGTTTCTGGGTCCTGTGGTGCCAGGCTTTATTGCTTCTTGGGTTTCACTTCAGTTTTTGGATTTATTGGCTCTTTTGATTTAATACTATGCTATATCATTTCCTAAAAGTCCATACAATTTAATAGTACATTATATTTATAGGTTCATTAGTTCATAGATTGGTACTAGGCTATCGGCCCTAGGGCCTATACAACCCTAGCCATAACAATTCCCTTGATATTTCTTCCCACAATGTTTACTTCCCTGGACCCCTGTCTAGCAGGGTGACTGACATGATCCCCGGGGTTAATTTCCTATCTCCCATCCAATCGTCAAGGTTCCTTTTGAAGAGGGCCAAAGAGGCGCTCTGCTTGACATGTATGGGCAGTCTATTCCAGAGTATGGGGGGATCTTTGGATCAGGAACCTATCCTTCCAGCATGTTTTGTTCATTGTGATGACAAGGTTTAGATCCCTGGAGCATGTGGCTCTGATGGATTGGGATTTCTTTAAGTGCAGCATGTCCAACAGCTCTGGGTTTGACATGGCCTTGTATGTTAAGCAGAGAACGCTTCTGAGTAGACAATATGCAACAGAGTATAGCTGGAGTTTTTTTAGATGGTCAGCATTGGGCATCTACTTTAGGCCTGTGATTCTTTTAGTGAAGTATTTCTGCGGCCTTTCCAGTTGTTGCAGATGTCTTGAGAGGTACATACCAAATGGGGCTTTGTATTCTATAATGGGTCTAATGAGGGATGAGTACAGTGGGACAATGATCTCCTTTTTTCTGGATGAAAAGCCCTTGGTGATGAGGTGTGCCACATAGAAGGATTTTCTGACTGTTGTGGCAATGTGGTTATCGAAGGTGAGACCACAGTCCACCTGTGTCCCTAAGTCTCGTATCACACTTTTGGTGTTTAGTGTACTGCCACCTGTGTGGTAATTCACGGGTACATGTTTTTTCCCAAAGTGGATAACAAATTTCTTAGCATTGAGCTTGACCCCATGGCTCTGGTACCAAGCATCTGCATCTTTAAAGCTGTTTTGTAGAATACCCACATCATTTGGGGATTTAATAATGGCTCCCAGCTTGCAGTCATCTGTGAACTTTGTTAGCCAGAGTCCCTTAGTGTTGGCCTGTACTTCAGATAAGTAGATGCCAAACAAGAGTGGTCCCAGGACTGAACCCTGAGGTACTCCACTTGTCATTTGTCTGGAGCTGGATTTGGAGTCAGCTACTTTTACTGTGTGGGTTCTGTCAGTAGGCCAGTTGGCAAACCATTGAGTGCCATAGGGATTAATACCCAGCATAGTAGGTTTATCTATGATTCCAGAGTGGGGGATGGTGTCAAAGGCCTTGGCAAAGTCCAGATAGGCTGTATGGACAGCCTTACCCTTGTCCACAGCTCTGGAGACTGATTTGACGAAGTCAGTCAGGTTCAGGAGACAAGACCGGCCCTTCATGAACCCAAACTGGGTGGGGACCAGTGTTTGAAGGTTGCCAATTTCTTTGTTTATAAGTTTATTGACAGTATGTTCCATGGCCTTGCAGATCAGGCTGGTCAGATTGATGGGGCGGTAGTTCCCAGGATCCAAGGTGGAACCCCCCCCCCCTTGTGGAGTGGGATAACTGTAGCTGTATGCCACTCAGTGGCTCAGTGGGCATGAAGCCTGAGGTGAGGCTATGATTAAACATGACACTTAGGTGGGGTGCCAGTTAATTTTGTAGTTCATGTAGTACACAGCCCGGGATGCCATCTGGTCCCATGAATGCTGTATTTTTAGCTTTGGAGAGTGCCGTTTTAACCTGTGTGGGCATTATTACCGGTATTTGGCAATCTTTCAGTATTGAAATGGGCCCTTTAGGGGGTGAGAGTGGGGTGAAGTTGGCACTGAATCGATCTGCCAGGATATTGGCAATATCCTTGGGATCAGTATGTTTAATGCCATTCTGTTGTAGCTCAGAGCAGATCTGAGCATTGCCATTTAGATTCTTGACATAGCTATAGAATGCCTTGTGGTTGTCTTTGGATTCTTTGGCAATTTTATTTTTTAAACTAGCTTTTAATATAAAAAATAATATATATATATATATATATATATATATATATATATATATATATATATATGGGTCTACTACTAATGCCCGAAACGACGATTCCCCGACGGAAAACTCACCGACGCCAGATGACCGACAGGTAAGTGTACCGACAGGGTGATTTGCCGACAGCGGAAAGACCGACAAGGGAATGTGCGATCGCGACACGGTAAGTGTGCGATGGTGACGGAGTTAGGAGCGGTCAGGTAAGTGCTCGAGATTGTGGGATGTCGGGTTAGGCTGTGGGAAAGGTGAGTGTGTGTTCGTGTCGGAGGTATGGTTCGGGTAAGGTAAGTGTGTGCTAGTGAGGGACTGTAGTTTAGGGACGGGTTAAGTGAGTTAGGGTTAGGGTGCAGGTAGGTGAAGTGTGCGTTAGTGTCGGAGCTTGGGCTAGGGGTGGGTTAAGTGAGTTAGGGTTAGGGTGCAGGTAGGTGAAGTGTGCGTTAGTGTCGGAGCTTGGGCTAGGGGTGGGTTAAGTGAGTTAGGGTTAGGGTGCAGGTAGGTGATGTGTGCGTTAGTGTCGGAGATTGGGCTAGGGGTGGGTTAAGTGAGTTAGGGTTAGGGTGCAGGTAGGTGAAGTGTGCGATAGTGTCGGACCTTAGGGTTAGGGTTTGGGTCAGGGCTAGTGTGTATGCTATGTAGTGTCGCGTGTTGTTTACGTTCCGTGTGTCGGTGTAATGGTGTTCGGTGTAATGGTGTTCGGTGTTTTGCGTTGTCGGGTTTGTGTGATGTCGGTCATCTGGCGTCGGGGAGTTTTCCGTCGGGGAATCGTCGTGTCGGTAATTAGTAGTAGACCCATATATATATATATATATATATATATATATATATAATGTTTTTATATATTTATATTTAATATAGGTCGTGGAATGTCTCATTTAATATTTTAATGAATATCACAGTATTATAGATTCTAGACTATTTATCTTAAATGAAAGTAGGTTTTGAATGTATGCTTTGTGCTTTTATATGTGGTTTTTATAGGTGGTATATCCATTGTTCCATATATACATTTTTTATTGTATAGATTTGTAATCATGTATCACAATACTTCATGAAATATTCATGATTATAGGGTTGTGATTGGTCTAACACTGGGTTATGGGCTATTTAAACAGAATGTTTAACGGACTGTATTTCATCTTGATAAAGTCTCCGAATTCAGAGATGAAAGACTTGATCCCCTTGATTTATTGCTTTTATTTGTTTTTTATTTCATTAATTTTTAAAGTTATAAAATATATTTTTTTGAATATTGAATTGTTTTGGTATTTTGGATGCTATTCCTGGTCGCCGACTATCTGTGGATTCCTTTTTTTGGAGGAGAGCATCTTGGTTCTATTTGGGATGGCAGGATTCATGCACAAGTGGATGTGCTTGTACAGTGTCTTAATGTAGGATTCAGCAGTTGAACTTTCAGTTCCCGTCTGCATAGGTGTCACAAAATTTGTCACTTCTGACTTGAGTAGCATGAAGTTGGCTTTGGAGAAGAGGTTTCCTTACTGGGGGGTGGGGAAGGGATGTGGATGTCAAGGATGTTTAGCTTATGGTCAGACCTGACCAACGAGGGGGTGACCATAGGTGTGGAGCATCAATTTCCCATGTTGGTAATGACCAGGTCTGGGATATTGGTACCCCTGGTGGGACTATGGATTAGTTAATCCAGGGCATTGGAATTTATGAATTCCAAGAACCGTTGGGCAAAGGTGTTCGTACAGGAGTAGTTTTCCCAGTTAATGGCAGGGTAGTTGAAATTACCCAGTATTAGGGTGTTTGGTTGTATCTTAATATTTTCCAGTATGTTTAGAAAGGTGTAGTAAGAATCTTGGGGCATGGTGCGGGATGTGTAGCAAGCTACAATTTGGATTGCAGTCTTACCTAGTGTTAGTTGCACCTGGAGAATTTCAGATGCATTGTGTTGGGCAACTAGCCTGATGGTGTGAATATCCTTGGTGAATATGGACACTCCTCCACCTTTAGTGTTTCGGTCCTGGTTTCATGGCCGAAAAGTGTGGTAAGAGTTGTTGCCTGGTATTGCAGGGGTGCTCTCTGGAGCTTTGACTCAGGTGTCAGTTACTGCACAGATATTGATGTTCTTCATTTTTAGGAGTGCCTCGAGAGAGTGCATTTTGAGGTTTACACTTCTAACATTGAGTAGCATTACCTTCAGATTTTGCATGCTTGTAGCTGTTAAAGTGGTGTTTTTTTTCCTTTGAACTTTGCCTAAAAAGGCACTATAGTGGTGGCAAGAGCCTTAGCCAGTAACCTGAATCCCAGGGGTGACAGGTGCAGACCATCTCTGACAAAGCATCATGGTCTGTCAGTCATGTCGTCCCAGGCAGAAAGATACTGGATCCCATTTGAATGACACCAGAAGCTTATCCAATTGTTGAAGTCAATCATTTTGTCCTTATACTGTGATATAATTCTGGGCAAAGGCAGGATACGACTCAGGGCTAACATGATCCGAGAGCTCTTTCATGTTTCTTTTCATATAGTCCAGGGAGGTACATCTCATCATTCACTCCAACATGGACAATGACAGAGTCATATTTGTATATAGCAGTATCAAAATAGCAGACACAACTGTGATGGACAGTGTTTAAGTTGTAGCAGACACAGCCATGATCTGAATCCTGGGAGTGGAATTAGACTGCATACAGATTCATACTGCACAACTGTACACATGATGCCAGAATGTTCAGTATATGTGCCCATATCTGCTGCCTGTCCCCCTGTCCCCTGTAAGTCTGTGGGATGATCCCAGATATGTAGCCAGCAAACAGGGAATACAAGTGATTGTCAACCATCAAGAGAACCCACCTGTCAATGTAGCAACCCCCAAAACTGTTAGGAGAGTAATATTCCAAGTATGTCCTGTCTACATTCCTATGTTGTCAAGCTGTGGCCAGAGTCTGTACAGTAACAGAGTGAGATGTATGTGCATAATACTAATGTGCAATCTGGAATTTTGTGTGGCAACACTCAGGTAGTGCTAACAAACATTGCTCACACAGGTACGTTTGATACGAACACTGTGCTAAGAAATACAGACCAATAAAACTTGTACTGGTACTGTCCACCCTGGTATTGTAGGGGATTGTGAGTGTTGCAGTTTCTCTGAATAATAAAGTATCACTGGTCACTGTCACCCACACTGTGCTACATAATATAACTGTGTAGGAAAGCATGTATATGTGTGTGTCAGGTCACTAAAGGTGGAAGAAGGCAATATTCTATATATGTCCAGGCACACCAGCATGTGGTAAACACATGGCCAGAGTCTGTGCAGAAAGCGTTGGATAGCATAGTGCAAAACATCAACCCAGAATCCGGGCATATGTGTACAAACAGTCAGTGTTAACAAACATTCCCTCCACAGGTATACCAGGTAAGAGGTGAAGCAGTTAAAACTGGTTCATGTATAATGATGACGACAGCCATATCACTGTCCAAAATAAGGCTATAGGGTAGTGTAGTAAGACTTGTAAGGTACAGATAACAGCACTGACTAGGAAAGTAATGTGGACTACAGAAATATACTACTTGTTAATTGACATCTTTCTCCCCCACACCTTATCTCCAACAATAATCAACATACCCACCCCAACTGGTATGTAATGACTGATAATCTCCAGTTGTTTGATAAATATTTTAATGGTTCCCATGCATGTGCCATATTGAATTATTCTAACATTGTTGGCATGGTGCCATCAACGCATCTGCATGCTGTTATTATTACCACTGTAGTCCCATATATGCATATGTTTTGTTTGCTATGCAACTGTTCCGTATCTGGTGTCTGGGTTAATGGGAATATCTATGCATGCTGTTATACCTAACCCTGGAATGTGTTGACTATTACTAACCAATATATGATGATGAAATCTAAACAATATAGCATGCTTGGGAAGGCTGGTCCCAGTGGACCCAACTGTCCCACCTCAGCTGGATGTGGCATCAGGCACCAGCATGTCTGGGGTCCAACCCCGGACTTCCCTGTCTGTTGGTCCTGCACCACCTTTGGGTGGAACTGCCTCAGGGGATGGGGCTGCCCACCCTCCTGAGAGTAGGTACGGACAGGCACCTGTCACCCATTGCCAGGTCGGGTCGTGGTGTGTAGCGGGATCAACGAGCAGTTTGGTGATCTTCTACGCCAGCTCAAGGGCCGTGTGTCGTGATTAGAGAGTCAGCCTAGCTCTGCGGCTCAGTCCCCAGCACTACCACCTTCGAGGCTGTGAAGGTGCAGTGGTGACTGCCCATGGGTGGGGACCTCAGTCCCACTGCTACCACTAGGGGGCTCATGGGCTTCCTAGACATTGGAGTGTGTTTCCATGCAATTGGCTCTGGTAATGTTACCACAGCTGTTCCACATGCAATAAGCTAGGGGAGGGCTGCAATTCATACAGAGGCCATCAGCTGATCATGAGCATTACCTAAAATACATATGCTGCTGCCTAAGCAAACCAGGTGTAGGCCTCCACATCCAACAGTGAGGGAGTGAGAGAGGCAAACAGAGGCAAAACCAAGTCAGGGAGGTGTGGGGAAGTAAAACTTAAGCATGTTTGTGTCACACACCTACCAGCACAGGGTATCAACCCCCTGATGACTATGTAGTGCTGTCACAGT
>NC_056745.1:726637011-726692011 GCF_019279795.1 Protopterus annectens
AGTGTCCAGTTTTTAAATAAAATGTTTTTAAATTGCTAGCATCACGGGAAAAAGGGGTGATAAATCTCACACCAAATTCTCCGTTGTTACCACCCTCTAGTGGTACATTACTTGCCACTAATGCTGAAATGTTCATGACAAGTTCGCCATTCAAAATGGGTTTGAAATGGTCTGACATCCTTTTGTTTGTTACTTCAACCACTAGTTCGTCAATTAGCCAAAGGGGATAACCACGCTTCAAAAACATATTCTTAAGAATAGAACACTCAGTACTAAATTCATCATTTATTGAAGTCATTCTGGCCACTCTTACAAGCTGTCCTTTTACAATGGCTTTCTTTTGATGGAATGGGTGGGAGCTACTGTAGTGAAGAAAGGCATTTGAGTATGTTGGCTTTCTATAAATTTTAGCCAAATACCTGCCTTCACCTCTACGTTTAGTTAGCAATACATCAAGGAAGGAGATAGACTCCATGTTGAAATGGTATGTAAATTGTAGAAAGTCTCTGTGGTGTTATTCAAATTGTCTACAAAAAGCTTAGCTTCCCCTATGTCTCCTTTAGAGATCACAAAGATGTCCAGGTACCTGGTATACCAGTATACCTGGTTCACTAAGTGGTTGTTTTTAAATAACAGTTCTCTTTTTCAAAAGACCATTACTGTATTGGCAAAGCTGCCCCCAAAAGGTGATCCCATGGCAACTCCGCTTTTTTGCAAATAGTATTCATTGTCAAATAAAATATAGTTGCTGGTTAATACAATGTCCAACAACCTTTTAATCAAACTGATATCATTAGTGTCAGCACGTTTTAATAAAAGAAAGTCGACGACCCAAGTTACTCCAATGTCTTGGGGTATTGTTGTATATAGGTCTTTAACATCTATAGTGAAGAAGTTAAAGTCTTGCTGAAACTGCAATTTATTAAGGTCTTATAACAAACTCCAAGAGTCTTGACAGATTTCAGGTTTGGACTGCAAAAATGTCTTTAATTTAGTGTCAATGACCTTAGCACATGCGTATGTAATAGCTTTTCTACCATCAACAATAGGTCTCATTGGGTTGCACATAAATTCTTATAGATCTTAGGGATCCCAAATAAAACTGGTGTAAGGGGGGCAGTCATATTCAAGTAATAAAACATGTTAATGCCAGTAGTCCTCTCAATAAATAAATCACTTATATAAAATCTTACTCATTGGTATGCACCATGTGTTTCATTTAGTGATACTTTTTCATATACCTCATTATTTAACATGTATTTCATTTTTGTAAGATAATCACATTTGTCCATGACCACAAGCCCCTTACCTTTATCTGGTTTCATAATATGAACATTTTGTGCTCTTAAAAAGTCAAGACATGTCTCTCAGTAACAGTTAGGTTAAATGCAATTTTGTCATGTCTATTTAAATATCAATACTAATATCAAGTTCACACATCTTTTCAAACAAGTTTAAAGTTGTGTGTAGTGGGGGATTAAACAGGTTAGCAATCCTAAAGTCACTATTAACTTGACTTTTCTGTCCAAAAAGGATGTTCAAATTCAACGTACATACGAACAATTTAAGGTCCAATAATGTTCTTGGTGGGTCTGCTCAGGTTGTCAGGACAATTTGTAAACCCTTTGCCAACACATCAATAAGACCACTTTCTATATTCAGCGTAGAATAGTTGTAGATTTTAAAATCTCGATCAGTGTTGGTTAAAATATTAAGTTTAAACTGTAGGTTGAAACCCCCTGGTGTATCAGCCGCCTGTGTTACCTGCACTGACTGTTCTGTTTCCTGGTGCATTGATTCCTCTGGGGCCCTCCTTGAAAGTTCGATTGGCCATTCCTCTATTCCTGATAAAAAAAAATGGTTATTCCATTGGTTGTTGCCACGTGTTTGTTAGGTGTTGTTCTCTTGTCTCTCATGCATTCGATCACTCCTCCTTAAAGAGGAAGGTTCAGGACCATTATTAGTAGCACCTCCAGGGGGAATGTATGCACCAGTCTCTTGTGCTAGAGAGATAGAATCATTTCTCTCATCATTAATAGAGTTCACAATTGAATTACTTGCCCTATTCATAGATGGGGGGCATGACTGGCAAACCTTTTTCGTAGTCACGTCTATCTCTCTCCATTTTCTTTATTATAGTGTCCTTCAGTTTAACAATGGTTTGATCTGTACTGGAAAATATGCGTCAATAGTCGAACTTGTACTGGAAGAAATCACTGTCCAAAGTAATTTCATTTTCAAGTCCCTTTAACTCAGATTTTAGCTTTTCTGCTTGTTGGTTGCAGTGTTTAATTAATAATTCAGGGAACTCACATCCTTGCCTATCAAACAGCTGCAGAAGTTCACGATGAAAGCCAGAATTCTCCTGAAGTCCATTTGGATATCTCCATAGTCGCAGCCCCTTCGAGATGTGTTGTCTTCTAATGCATTCTTTGAAGTTCATCTCCATCTGCAGTGTCTTATATTTCATGAGTTTTCCATCAAAGTTTTTCAAATTATTCAAGATGTTTCTGTGTTCGGGGTCATTGTTACCAGTGTGGTATAGTGTTTGGGTAGTACCAGGGTTATCCATACTAAAGGAAACTGGTACACCTAGGCAGTCTCTAAGTAATGGAATAATACAACTGTCCGGGCCATTAACATTCGCCTCTCTTGATTCATTTGTATTGCTCATATTATTTCTGAGCATGGTGGCACTGTTTAGAGGCGATTTAGGCCTTCATTGTTATTAGACAACAAAGTTGCTGAGGATATAGAAGTGTAGTCAAGTCCAAGTCCTGCACCTTGGTTACTTAAATTGTGATGTACCCCATTAGTTATGATGTTGCTATCTTCTCTTACGTTCATGGTGTCTAGCCTTATGGTCATGTCGTCCACACGAGTGGTTAACTGTTAAGGCTGTTAAATTTCCAAGTTGATTCTCTCTCTGGTTGAATTACCAAGAGGAGTTTGGGAAAATAATGACTGTGATTCCAAGCTATTTCCAATATCCATCCCATATGCTATTTAAACTGTGTGTTTTGAATTTTATTCTGTCTGATGAAGTTCATTGTACTTATATGAACGAAAGCGCTTATGAAGAAAATATTTTGTGCTGAGTTATTTCCCTGTCCGTCTTGCTCCTTGTTTTAACAGTTTTGTTTTTTGCCTTGTTTAAAAGTAAAAAGAAACACTTTATTTAAAGAGTTAAACTCTCCAATAAAATCTCATCTTTCTGTAAGAAATGTGTAATCGCAACCCTGTTAAACAGATTTTACAATGTTTGTGCTGAATAAAGTATTACATTTGCATCAGCATTTGTAGCTGTATTTATAATGAGATGTAGTTGGATGTGACATCTCATTGGTTGTTTACTGCTAGAGATAAAATTATTATCTGAATTTCTGTAGTGATCTACAGGCATTTACTCCTGTTTGTGTATCGATGTAAGGATAACACATTTATTTAACAATTCTATAACTCTGGTCAACCAGAAAATGTGACATACCTGTCCACTGGGAGCAAAGAATTGTGCTTTTTAAAGTATAACACTCCTCTTATATAAAAAAAAAACTGTAGCTTGATTGTACCATTGTGAAAGCATACTTAAATTCATTAGATTGGCTGCAGCTAATACCACTTATAGAATATTTGTTCTACATCATGGCAAATACATCTCAGTCTTTTAATTCTGATCATTTTAAAGAAGAAGGATCATTGTAACGAAGGTAGTTAAAATATACATTCACTCAAAAAAATCCATTATTTACAATATTTAGATTATGCAACACTCAAGACATTCTACAGAAGTTCATATTAGCACATGTCACATTTGAAGTGTAAAAACTCCTTATGAGCCATATAACAGAAACTCATAAGAGAAAATATTGACATTAATATTTTAAACAATAACTGATAAAATAATTACTAATGTAAAGCAACATTTAGTATATTAGTCATTAAAAAGAAATCATAGTCTATTAACATATATTTCTTTCATAAACTAAAGTTAAAAGGTAAGTTGTGCAGTGCTATAATTTGCTGTAAAGGAATATGAAAGGAAAGAAGGAAGCAGAGCATTGTATACGAAGGAAACATATTGTATATTAGATACTATTATGAAACCAGAAAAAAAACACTTTACCTGATATGACACAGAGGAGATAACAAATAAAAATAAAAATAATAAAAAAAACTTTAAAAGTTGTAAGATGTGATAAGAGATGATCTGCCTTTAGAAACTTCTGTTTTTTGTTTCTTTTTCTTTACATCTGACCAACTGTCTATCTCTGGCAATCTTTTAAAATTGGAAAGTAACCAATCCATATCATGTAAAAAAGAAATTATATTATTTTTGATAAAAGAGAGAGTTTCTTCCATGTTAGGAAAAATCCTAGTGCCAGAAGACAGTTGTAGTTTTATTTTTGTAGGGAAGGTAAGTTGAGCTTTGATATTATTCTGTTTAAGATATTTTATTAGTGGCCATGTTTCTTCCTAAGCTCCATAGTCTTGGATGAATAGTCATTATCAAATCTGATAACTTAATGATCAAATTTTATTGGAGCTTTTGATCAGGCAGATTTTAACAGCAGTTCTTTGTCCAAACAGGATAACAATTTGACTATAGTAGATCTTGACTTAAATGTAATGGAAATAGTAGATGATTTACCAATTGATCTGTATGCTGTTTCTGTTCCAAAAGAGAAACTTTCTTGTAAATTAAGTACCTTAGGAATCCATATTGTTAGAAAAGAAACCATGTCATCTCCCTGTTTTTTTCTTGCAGACCAAAGCTTCTTATGTTGCTTTTTCTCTCTCTCTTCTTCAAGTCATCTAGTTTCTCTATCAGCCAGGAATTTTTTTTTCTTTTTTTGAATTGACATGTGAGATTCATTTTCTTTAAGTCTAGTATCAGTGTCAAATAATGCATTCTCAAACCCTGAAACTTTTGTTTGAAGTTGATGAAATAAATCTTTAAAAAATATTAATTTATTTTAGACAATTTTCTTTGACTTCTTGAAGATTTTCTTGAAATCCATCTATTTTAATAGTTAATCTTGGAGTGCCAATGTCACCAGATGCAATTATTTCTTAATAGCAGAGTCTGTATGGTTATTCTTTGAGTTGCTCATCTTTCAGATTATTAGTATGGTCTTCCCTTGAATAATTTGACAGGAAATTTTCTTTGAAAAAATACTAAATTTTAGACTGTGATATAAAAAGTATTTAGCAAGATGCAGAGATTGAATAATATGATAATTTAATAATTTTTCCTGTCAAGAGCTATAAAAAACTGCAGAGCTCTGAAAAGAGCTTTTAACACTGTACCATCTTGGCTCTGCCTCCCTGCAACTTCTACTCCTCCACATTTCCTACTTGTATAATCAGTTCATATATCCTTCTACTGGCACACCTGCACTAACACTGTAAATTCTCTCACATCTCACAATAAGATGGTACAGCTTCAGCTATGCCACTCATTATCTTCACTCTATTGACTGATGTTTTTAAATCTATTTACCTACATCATCCACCCTCTCATTTGTCTACCTCCACCACTCTCTCAAGAAACACCATTAAATGCTTATATCTCAGTAACTATACTATAGCCCCTTCCCTTCACACTTTCTCCACCACCCACCTCTACAAATGTGATACAACACACTGCCTCCCCTTTTATCACAACAAAAAGGAGATATGGTAGTACCCTCACCATCATCACAACCTAAATAACCTGGTTTTAGGAGGTGATATACACCCCAACCCAGGTCCCAAATTGCCAACAGACTCCTCACAGAATTCATCCGCCACCCAAGCATGCCAAGCTAATTACCATTCTAGAACAAACACCCCCCCTTGTAAATATATCACATGAACAACAGGAGTATCTGTGACAAGCTTGCAGAGCTTCTTGCTTGGATAAGTCATAATTCCACTGACATCCTTATAATCACTGAAACCTGGCTAAAACAAAACATTACAGATGAAGAATTTCTTTACCAGGTTGCAGTGTACTTAGAAAAGACAGAATTTCTAAAAAAGTAAGAGGAATCACAACCTTTTGGAAAAAAAAATAGCTTGCACATCATCTTCTGACTCTAAACCTCCCACAATCCAATAATGCCGAAACTCTGTATATGTCCTTCAAACTAAACCACTGCAAATCTCTATCAGTCAATGGCATTTTTATTCCCCCTGGTAATATCAGTACAACAGAAGAATTTCTACCCTGGATCACTTTCAGTATTTCCCATGAGAAACTAATCTTAGGCAGTTTTATGAGTGGCTTGATTTCCATTCACTCTAACACAGCCTCCAATGCCATCAACCTTTATGGTGTCACTCAGTTAATCAACTCATCCACCCATTACTTTAACAATCTGAATAAAGGCACTACCACTGACTGGATCCTCAACTCTTCTCCCAATTCTATCTCTGCCTTTGGCATACTCTCTAATGTTGTAAATGACCCCACCTCCAACATCCTTGTCAGTCACATCATTCCATCCCCAAAAATCATCACATAAAAAAGTGCACAACCTCACAAATTTTCAAGTAAGTAAATTTATCTCTAACTTAAAATTCTACAAATGGAACCACCTAAAGCATATAACTCTATATGACACTGAATGACTTTAATAAAAGTTTCCTAGGCATTCTAAATCACCTCACCCCACTTAGAAAGAAATGAGTCAAGTCTATTCCTGTCCCATGGTTAACCAAAAATGTAAAGTCTGTCATGGATCAACTTGACATGCTTTACAGGATGCTAAATGTAGCATTACATTTCTAAATCCAACAGTATAAAAGCCAAGAATCCAACCATCTTATAAAAATTAATTCTATAATTAACAAGCAAAGCTTCCAAGTCAAGCAGACTGTTTCCTCAATGCATAGAATAATTCATTAATTCACTACCAATACAGATGTTTAATAAATAAATATGCCAGCTTATCATAAACAAGCTACACGTCACATGACACAATCTAAGTTTTTTTTTAAAGCAATAGAAATCATAAAATTATCTACACAACTACATACAAATATCTCAAACCAAACATATATATAAGTGTATGTGCATGTAACATGTGCAAAACAATAATAAACACATAGTTAATAAAATACTAACTATAGCCCAGGTTAAAATAATAGATAACTCTGTTTATATTTTAAAATATATTTTATACTGTTCATAGTATTTAATCCAGGTGGTAAATCAGCTCTAAAGTAATTAAGCCATTTATACTCAGCTAATTCAGTCCTATTAGCTAAATCCCCTTCTCTCTTGTTATTACACATACTCTGGAGCAGCCTAAACATAAAAGCATGCTCATTGCCTTGCTGCATAATATGTTTACTAAGTGATTTCATACCAATATTTCTGTCCTTTCCTTAAACTTTTGATTCATTTTACCTATGTAAAAACAGTCACATTTCATGCAATTAGCAAAATATAAAATATTTTCAGTGCAGCACGTCACAAACACATTAAATCTAAAAATCTGCTATGTAATGAGGTATACATGTTCATTATCCAAATTAATGTAACTACAGTAAACGCAGTTATAACATGGGACTGTGGCTTTTTTACTATTAATAGGGGGCTCTTTGAGTTGACAAAATGCCTGATCTTTATAACATAATCATTGTTTCAAGCTCTTTTCTTTTTTATATACAAACTGTGGCTTATCACAAACTACTTTTTTTAATTTCTAGGTCAGAATTTAAAATAACCCAATTCTTTTGTATTATTTTTCTAATCAGAGCAGTATGTCTATTAAACTTAATAATGTATCCAAAAGAGTCATTTCTATTTTCCCTGTTATTTATAGAAATAGTACTAACATCAGAAAAATAGGGTTTACCTAATCCTTCACTTTCTGAAATCACAAATTCCATATTGCTCTTTATCAGCTCAGGGTCATACCCCATGTATGAAAATTAACATCCATACTCTCCATTTCATGCAAAAAACCCTCTCCTTTGATGACTGGAGCATTTCTCCCTGGGCCTCTGCTGAAAATTGACTTTGTTCCAAGTCAGACTTTCCTGGTAAACAAATGTTAAATAAAATAAATAAAATTTAATCTACTGGCCCTTAAAAAATAACTTCTAACCATACTCTTTTGAACATATCTGGGATGCATACTATTAGAGTGTATGTATCTACTAGTTTGAACATTTTTCTATGTATCATAGTATCAAACCTTCCATCTCTAAACATAATATTAATATCCAAAAAATTGTATTTTTCCTAACAATAATTCAAGTCGAATACAATAAAATTATTGGTATTCTGTAAGTCAGAAACAAACATTTTAAGAGAATTGATGCTGCCAGTCCAAATAAGAGCTATGTCATCTACAAATATTTGTAAAATACCAAGTGCTCATTTAAATAACTATCTATAAATTTACTGCTAAATATATTTATTTCCTCACATCTGGAAAGGACTAAATTAGAATAACTATTTGCAACTAAAATTCATGATTAAATAGAAAGATGTTATTATTTAAATCAATATCTAACACAGAGCAACACATTTCTATTTTTGTAGTCATAAACTCACTATGGGTGCATATAAATTCTCTGACAGACTGTATACCAAATTCATTAGGTATAACAGTAAATAATGACTTAATATCAATAGTAACCAAGACAATATCATTCATTGAATTACTTTGGGACCAACTATATAATGCATTGAAAAAAACATTTGTATCCTTTATATAGTAAACTATGCAACTGAATCTCTAAATATTTTGATATTGCCATAGTTATCCATTGGCTACCTGAAACTATAGGTCTCATAGGTGGTGTGGTCACATTCTTATGGATCTTAGGCAACCCATATATAACTGGAGTAACAGTGTATGTTTCTCCTTCCTGGAAATATACCATTATCAGTGCAATTTTAAAAGCTGACAAAGATCCTACTGAATGTTCTTCATACTGGCCAATTTCACTTCTAAATGTAAATTATAAATTGTTCATGGCAATTCATGTTAATAGATTACAATATATTCTACCCTCCATTATCGAGGAAGATAAAACTGGCTTTATGTTAAACAGAAATACTTATGATAAAATTAAAAGAATAATCACAATAACTGACTATGCAAATAAAATGAAAGAGAATATAACATTAATGAGTTTTGATATTAATAGTGCTTTTGAGTCTGTAAACTGGAATATCTCTTGTTGGTTTTAGAAGAATATGATTTCTCAAGTAACTTTTCACATCTTATTAAACTTATGTATAATGATTGTTTTGCATATGTTAAAATAGGTACCTTTTCTTCTGATTCTATACAGTTTTTGAAAGCAATCAAACAAGGATGTCATCTTTCATCTCTGCTTTTTAACCTAATTATGGAACCATTTGCTAATTTTCTCAGATTAGCTATTGATATAAAAGGTATTAACATAAATGAGAATGTAAACTCTAAAATTCAACTATTTGTTGATGATATCCTAATGACATTAAATGACAATGATAATTCTCTATCTTCAGTTTTCTTAGCATTAGGCGCAATTCAAAGAATATCTGGTTTAACATTTAATGATGACAAAACAAAAATCCTACTTATAAATAGAAATAAGAATATAATAAACAATAAAATCATTAAATATATTGTCAATGAGAAGAAAATGAAGTTTTTAGGAATAATTATAACAGATACAATTAAAGATGTAATAAATTGTAATTATACTAACAGTATAAACAATATAAAGAATCTAATAGACAAACAGAATCAACTTTTCTTCACAATGGAAGAGATGTTATCTATAATCAAAATTATCATCTTACCAAAAATCTTATATATTATACAATCACTATCATTACCTCCCACAAAAAGTTGTATTAAAGAATTTAACACTTTAATTTTGAGATTTCTCTGGTATCCCAATAAACCAAGAATTGTTTTAAACCATCATATAAGAGACTGGGCAGCAGGATAGATAGAGCTACGGGATCTAGAATTATATTCATTATCATCAATTATAAAAACAATATAGCTTTGGATTAATAACACACAGCTAGGTGGAAAGAGTTTTTAGGAAATCTTTTTATAAACTTTAAGCATAATAGAGTAAAGAGATTCCATCTAAGAGAAAGAAGTCTACATTGGTTATTAAAGGATTACCTTATAGGAAAAAGTCACCAAATGAGTGACTCCTATTTTATTTCTACTATATTAAACACTTTTTAAAAAATTATGTACAGAAATCTGGCATATAATGCATGGATCTTCCTTATATTTTCTATGGCATATACTCCATCCCAAAGTTAGAAACAATGATTACATTTAAAATGAAAATAATTGCTATATTGGTTTCAATTAATGAAAGATGAAAAGCTACATTCTGCTGATTATATTAAGAGCAAATGTAATTTAGATAAAGACATGTGGCTAGATGTACAATCCTGCAGACAACATGTAGAATGGGAAATTAAGTTAATGCAACTAAGGATAAGAGATCATATCCAAAAATAATTGAATATTTAATATTCTTAATGCAACAAGACACATTGGGACATGGTCTCTTATCCAAATTGCATAGAATTGTGAGAAGAGAAACAAAACATTGCAATCACAATTATTGGAACTAGTTTACCCAAGTTAATAATAGACCTACGAATTAAGAAGAAAAAAATAATTCTAATATATTCTAAACATACAACTTCTTCTCTTAGATGGAATCTCTTTACTTGGAATTTTTTGCATAAATCTTTCTTCACACCAAATAAAATTGAATTAATGTTCAAGAAGAAACAAATTTGTTGGAGATGCAAACAAGAACTTAAAGTGGGTTGCAACACATATTTTTTGACTGCACTGTCTTAACATTAATGTTATTATTTTAATAACATTAATGTTTTTTACAGGCTTTTTGGGATATAAAGTTGTTTTATCTACGTTACTAATCCTTTTAACACTACTCCTTTATGTGTTAAAAAATGAAACATCACATTTTGTGGTTTACATAGAGAAAAAGGTTATATCTCAGAATTGGAAGAACACATCAACACCCACTTTCATATTTATAATTATTGCAGCTGAAGTCTATCACCTGGAAATCATTACTATTAAGTCAAGAACAGCCAGGGTTACCTCTTCTTACAATGCATAGACAAGAGTTAGAGATCTGCTTGACAAGCAAAAATAACTGCATTTTATATTTAATGTAATGTATAATAACTTGAATGACTTGATGGTTAATGGACACTTCTGTAAATAGTTGTTTTCTCTTTGGTGTATGAGGTTTAGTTGAATTTTTTTTTTCATTTATTATGTTCACAAATCTCTGACTGTAAATATTGTGATTATTTTACAAATTGAAAATTCTATAAAAACTTAAAAAGTAATTAGTTATATATATTTTTAAATGGGGTTTAATGTTTAATATATTTTTAGGGATGGTCTGTTAATGATGTAATTGAGGAATAAGTCACATTATTGGTGAGTTTTGTGATCATGTGACAGTCTGAATTTATTTAAATAATTATTGTGTGTGATTTATTCTGAAGAAGTTCTGAACTATAAGAGGAGAAATGTGCTAAATAAAACTTGATATATTTTTCTGGTTCTACTGTACTTCAGTTAGTCAGCATTTTTATTTATTTATAGTTTGATATTTCCTTTGACTGATCCATAGCTGTTACTACTTTTTGTGGTTTAGTGGTTTAGTGATGAATCAGAGAGTCCAAGCCTGGAAAACATGGAGTAAAAACACAGCCTATTCTAATCTACAAACCTATGGATACCTTAGGGATAACTCTAAATATCTTACATAAACTGACAAGAAAAATTACTACTCTAACCAGCAAACTATCTACCTTAAAAACCCTAAAACCCTTTGGACTACCACAAAACAGGTACTACATCCAAACTGATCCATCAGACCTTAAAATAAGTTACTCCACTGATACTGAACCCACTGACAACCTCTTTAAATCTCACTTCATACAATCCATCACATCCATAATAAATCCATTATAAATGCATTCTATGAACACCTTCAGGAATGCATGGATCATGCAGTCCCAAATAAAACCAAGACCCAATCCTCCAAAGGCAGACGTCCTGTCTGGTGGACCCCAGCCATAAACAAACTATACAATAGAAGGAGGAAGCTACTACATGATAGAGCAAAATCCCAAAAAGGGAAGGCATCTCTGATCAGTATTAGCAAAAAACTACGGGCACTCATAAAATTGTCTAAGGCCAGCTTCGAGAGAAAAATTGCACAGGACACTAAGGATAATCACAAGGCTTTCTTTAGTTATGTTAGGAACCTGGGTGGGAATTCCCAGATATGCTCAGAATTAGTCCAAAATGACAAAAAATACACTGAACCCACAGACATTGCCAACATCCTAGCTGGCAGGTTCAGCTCAAACTTCTCACCCCCCCTCCCCACCAAAAGGGCAAATATCTATCCCAGCAGAGTGCTGCCCCCCTGACATCTCAGATGCTCAGGTAAGAGCCACCCTCACCAAAGCAAAAAACACAGCATCAATGGAACCAGACGGTGTCCCGGGCTGCGTCCTACATGAACTCCAAGAAGAGCTAAACCCAAACATAAAACTACTGTTCAATCTCAGCCTTACTACAGGATATGTACCCACAGAGTGGCGTACAGCAACAGTGGTCCCTCTCACAAAGGTGGTGCCTCAATGGATCCTGATAACTATCGCCCCATTATCCTGACTAGCTTGGTCTGCAAAGCTATGGAAAGGATCATCATGGACCTCATAAATAAAGATATTGGGGACCTACAGACACTGGATCCTACCCAGTTCGGCTTTGTTAAGGGGATATCCTGCCTCTTAAACCTGGTCAATTTCTTTGAAACAGTCACCAAGGCCATTGATGAGGGGAAGGTGGTCCACACAGCCTACCCGGACCTCGCAAAAGCCTTCGATACAATACCCCACTCGGGCATTATAGATAAGCTCACCAGCTTAAATATAAACCCCTATGTCACTAGATGGGTTGCAAACTGGCTCAAGGACAGAACCCACATGGTTAGAATTGCTGGAGCCATGTCAGACTCCAAACCAGTTACAAATGGCATCCCACAAGGCTCAGTCCTGGGACCTCTCTTGTTCGGTATATATTTCTCGGAGGTACAGGCCAACACGGAAGGACTGTGGCTGACCAAGTTCGCAGATGACTGCAAACTGGGTGCCATAATCGACTCTTCAGCTGACACAAGCATCCTCCAAAAGGGCCTCATAGAAACAGACAGCTGGTACCAGAGCCATGGCCTCAAGCTAAACTCCAAAAAGTGTATAGTCATCCCCTTTGGCAAAAACAAAGTGCCCACAAATTACCACATAGGTGGTAATCCATTAAGTACAGAAGAAGTAATTAGGGACCTGGGGACCCAAGTTGATAGCAATCTCTCATTTGACAACCATGTGGCCAAAGTGGTTAGAAAAACATTTTATATAGCCCACCTAATCATGAAGGGATTCACATCTAGATCAGGGGAGGTCATCGTGCCTCTTTACTCATCCCTCATCAGGCCCATAATTGAGTACAATGCCCCTTTTGGGATGTACCTTACCAGACACCTGCAGCAACTGGAAAGACCCCAAAAGTACCTCACCAAGAGGATCAAAGGGCTCAAACAGATGCCATATTCTGCCCAGTTAAAGAAACTCCAGCTCTACTCAGTGGCATGCCGCCTGCTCAGAGGTGATCTGTGCCTGACGTATAAAGCCATGTCCAACCCGGAATTAATGGACATGCTGCACCTCAGAAAATCCAAATCCCATCGAGCTATGCGCTCGAGATACTTGAACCTCTATACTGAAATAATTAGGACATGCTGGAGGGACAGATTCATAACCCAGAGGCTCCCTTCACTCTGGAATAAAATCTCAGTCCAGGTTAGGCAGAGTCCCTCATTGACTCTCTTCAAGAGGAATCTTGATGAGTGGATGGGAGATCGTAGGTTTACCCTGGGTATCACTTCTGTGTCACTGTTAGACAGAGGCACAGTATACTAACCTCGAAAAAGGGCATAGCAAAATTAATTTAAAATGGGTGGCGAAAGCCAAACACACTCTGGCTAGGCTTATAAATGCCCTAGGGCAGATAGCCTAGTATGAACCTATGAACCTATGAACCTATAAACATGTTCCCCTTACTCACCAACCTTCCACTGATACTAACTCCAAAACTAACACCTCCTCTTTCCACCCTGTACCTACCTTGACCTTAAAAATATCCTGCTGAAACTAAAACTCCCCACCCTTGCCCAAGACAACATTCCTCCAGAATACTTAAAGCTAGCAGGTGAAGCAATTTGCTATCCAGTTTTCATCCTCATCCTTTACTCTATCATTGAGTATTATGTCCCAGTATTATAAAAAAATGTTATATATTACCCCTACACAAAGAAGGTAACTCTAATGAACTGACTGTCTTTTGACCCATAGCCATACTCTCTCCCCATCTAAAGTACTTGAAACATGCATACAGTGAAAACTTAGCCTATACATCAACAACTTCTGTCCCCCAACTCATTATGGTTTTCAACCCTACCACAGCACTACTATGGCCCTGCTAAACTTCACTCACAAAATCTATTTACATAGAAATAATGGATAAATAGCATTAGTCCTTTTTCTTGATCTTTCCAAAGTCTTTGACATTGTGTCACATCCACTACTGCTAAACAAGCTTGCTAACCTAGGCCTAAATAACTCCTCCATATCCTGGTTCCAAAGCTACCCATCCTGTCAACAACTAGCTGTCAAATGGCAAAAGCAATTCTCATCCTTTCTATCTGTAACTACCAGCATCCCTCAAGGCTCAGTTCTTGACTCCATATTATTGAACATTTTTATTAGTGAACTCTTACACATATCATTTCTGTCTCAATAGTCTAAAATATAGATGACTCCACCTTAATTTGCCATTCTAACAACCTTGCTGAACTTCAACTAACTACACAGGAATCATTCATAGCAGTCAAATCTTACTTAGCTAACTCACAGATACATCATAACCCCAATAAAACTAAGCTGATCCTGTTTACAACTAAAAAAATCAATAACCCAATAATCATCCTTTAACATAACTTCTAACAGCTCTAACATTGAACTTGTTCCCAAAATGAAACTACTTGGTATTTACATTGATGAAAATTTGAAATTTGATTATCATATTCAAAATGTGGAGAGAAAAAAAACTTTGCAACCTGTACAGAATCAAACCATACCTCACAGATGCTGAAAGAAAACACCAAGCCTCCACCCTCCTCTTACACACTCTGCTCTACTCTGCTGCGATATTTACAAATCTACCAACTGCTTTTTAGAATAATGTTATCACAAAACAGCTAAGCACCCACACCATAACCATACTATCTATGTCTCAATGTACTTAACTGGCTGGAGTTACCCCATTTGTTAACATACAGCCAACTAAAATTCCTACATAAACTAATCTACATACCTAACAACTGTCCATCTCTAACTACATTCAGCCAACTATACTCACCACTGAGATAATTATGATATACAAATAAACCTCTGCTAGCCACCTCTAAATCTAATAGTAGTTCTGGAGTTGCACTTTTCTCTAATTTCCCTGCCAAAGCTTGGAATTCTACTCTACTCTCTCACATGCTATAAGGAAATTGCAAAACTTTCAAGTCCCTCATAAAATCTTACCTGAACAAACCTTAGAACTGCTATTGTTCTTCCTCTGGATAGCAAACTAATAACTTTGCCTCTGTCCCCCATACCTTCTCCTGCATATCTCATAATTATACTTGCAGTCACTCATCACCCAGACTCTAATTAAACAGATCTCCAGTATGCAGACATTCCCTCAGTCCTTACTGCTTGCCTTTCTCTCTTCTCATCTTAATCTCTCCCTTTCCAGCCAAATCATTATTGCATCTGCTTGATATAACACTTACTGTTACTAAACTATCAAATCAATGTATTGCAATCCAAATGCATTACTCCTCTGTCAACTGCTACCTATTTTACTATTTTTTTTAAATATCGTTGTCACCCTTTACCATTACTGGATAGTCCTATATACTGTATTATTCTATGTAAAATTATAAAACATTGTCATTTACATATACTGTCTCTTCATACCTCTCAACTGTCCAGATTTTTGCAGAATGTCCATATTTCTGGCTCATATTTTTGGCCTGTTCCTCATAAAATTTGTGGTTTTCTGGCAAATCGGTGGGATGATCTGAGGACTGAAGTCACTAAATAATGACATAAATTTGAGTTTCAGACTTCAAATCCTTCAGAAAATGTATGTTAAAACAAACCCTGTTATTCTAGCAACTTAGTGGGATGATCTGATGACTGAAGTCACTAAATAATGACATACATTTGAGTTTCAGACACCAAATCCTTCAGAAAATGTATGTTAAAACAAACCCTGTTATTCTAGCAACTTTCTAAGTTTATAAGAGCAATACTTAAAATATTTTTGGCCCTTCATCCCCCCATTTTGTTGGGTTTTGTCCAGCTTTCTTGCAGTAAGAGGTTGAGAAGTATGTGTCTCTCGTAAAAATTCTGTGTGGTCACATATGTATACTGTCTCTTCATGTTTACATATACAGTGGATATAAAAAGTGTACACACCCCTGTTAAAATGTCATGTTTTTGTGATATAAAAAAAATGAGACCACAATAGATCATTTCAAAACTTTTCCCACCTTTAATGTGACCTATAACCTGTACAATTCAACTGAAAAACAAACAAATATGTTAGGGGAAAAAATGTAAAAAATAAAAGAACGTACAATAAGCTGGTTGCATAAGTGTGTACACCCTTAAACTAATACTTTGTTGAAGAACCTTTCGATTTAATTTCATGTCAGACCTGCTGGCTTGTCTGTGGAAGTACTGTGGAGTGAAGCACCTAAAGACCACCCCCTACTGTCCCCAGACTAATGGTCTTGTTGAGAGATTAAACACTACACTCAAGTCCATGCTACAGGCATTTGCAGACCAGTTTAAGAGGGAATGGGACAAATATTTGCCCCATCTTTTGTTTGCTTATAGAGAGGTGCCCCAGGAATCCACACTTTTTTCACCCTTTGAATTGCTGTATAGGCACAGGGTGAAGGGATCTCTAGATTTGATTAGAGATGAGTAGGAGGTGAGTGTGAATCCCACAAGAAGTCTGTTGTGGCATATGTCCTAAACCTCAGGACAAGGCTCAGGGAAATCATGGGCTTGGCTAAGGAGAACCTGGCAGAAGCACAACAGCAGAAAAAGGTCTGGTATGACAGGAATGCTCAAGCTAGAGAGTATGATGTAGGGCAGAAAGTAATGGTTATCATTCATGTCAGACACAACAAGCTGCAGGCAGACTGTGAGGGACCCAACAAGGTGGTAAGGAAGGTCAGTGATGTTAACCACATGGTAGAAGTGGTAGGCAGGAGGCAAGGGCACATATTGTACCATGTTAGCGTGATGAAACCTTACCATGATAGGGAGGCCCTTGTGCTGACCATTTGCAGTGGATGGCAAGAGGAGTCTGAGGGGGATCTGGTGACCAATCTCCTCAATGAGTCTCGGACTGACACCTCAGTGGAAGGGGTAGCAAAGTCACAGCAGTTATCCCCTACTCAGGTTTGAGAAATTCGAGCAATGTTACAGGAGTTTGGGGGCATGTTCACTGGGAATCCAGGGTGCACCCACCTGGTGCAGCACCATGTAGACACAGGACCCCAAAGGCCTATTACACAGGCTCCTTATAGGATGCATGAGAGAGTCAAACAGACTTTGAGGGAGGAGATACAGGAAATGTTGGAAGTCAGGGTAATGCGGGAGTCAGGCAGTCCCTGGGCCTCCCCAGTGGTGCTGGTACTAAAGAAGGATGTCAGGACCAGGTTCTGTGTGGACTACAGGAAATTAAATAGTCACACAGAGTCAGATGCTTACCCCATGCCTAGGACATATGAAGCCCTTGAGCAGCTGGGTGGAGCTAAGTATCTTACCACTACTGATCTTAGCAAGGAGTACTAGCAGGTGCCTTTGACTCCCAGTGCTAGAGAGAGGTCAGCCTTTGTGACTCCTTTTAGCTTGTGTGAGTTTCGAAAGATGCCCTTTGGGATAAAAAATGCCCCAGCAACTTTCCAGAGGCTGGCAGGTCATATCCTAGCAGGAGCAGGAGATTTTGCCCTTGCTTACCTAGTTGATATTGCCATCTACAGTCATTCCTGGTAAGAGCACCTTCAGCATGTCAAGGAGGTGCTGGGTGGACTACAGGTTGACCATTAAGCCCAGCAAATGTCAGATGGGTATGGCAGAGGTCTCCCACCTGGGACATAGAGTGGGGAGTGGTAAGATCAGGCCAGAACCTGCCCAAGTGGAAGCCATTCAGGCATTGCCTGCACCTGTTACCAAAAAGCCAGTGAGGGCATTCTTAGGGACAGCAGGGTACTACAGAAAGTTTGTCCTCAATTATAGTACCATAGCTGCTCCCCCTCACAGACCTGACAAGGAAAAACAAGCCAGATAAGGTAATGTGGACCCCAGCATGTGACCGAGCATTGCAGAAGCTTAAAGGAGCTTTGGGAGGGCCCCCTGTGTTAGCCAGTTAAGATTACAGCAAATAATTTATTGTGCAGGTGGATGCTTCAAACCATGGGGTGGGGGCTGTACCTAGCCAGGTTTCCTCAGAGTGAAAAGAGCACCCAATGGTATATCTCAGTCGTAGGCTCCAACCCAGGGAGGAATGCTATGCAGCTGTAGAACAGGAATGCCTAGCCATAGTGTAGGCACTGCAGAAACTTCAGCCTTATCTGTATGGAAGGAAATCCCTTAACATGGTTACATCTAGCAAGCCAGCAAAATGCCAAGTTACTAAGGTGGAGCCTAGGGTTGCAAGCATATGATATGACAGTGCAGCACCACAGTGGGGTTAGCAATGCTAACACAGATGGGATTTCAAGACAGAGAATGGGGTAAGGGATTACCAGATAGGCTGAACCCTCTCAAGTAACATTTCTCAAGGGTCACTTGAAAAACTAATTTGGGTTTTCGGGGTGGGGGGGGTGGGAGAATTATGACAAACCGAAATGCTGCCAGCCCAACTAGCTGGAATTTTGTAAATAATTCTATGTCATTTGTGAATATTGCTATGATTTATACAGAACTGTATGTTATGTACTGAGCTTCAAGAATGTAACCACAACATACCCTGCTGGAACATAGAATATTAAGTTTTTCTATTGTCTTGGAGAGAAGTATTTACTATGTTTAAAATGTAAAGTGTTTTATTGCTATGTGACTTCCTAGCAGCTGCACATCTGAGAGATATGTACTTCTCACACAGAGATGTTAAAAATTCTGTTAGTATCTGTTAGCCTGGGAACTAAAGGCAGGTGACAAAGATTGATGTCATCCAAGCTGACCCAACAGTAATGTTTGATAGTAATTTAAAAACTCTCTCAGAGAAGGACTATGCATTTTGCAACTTGTCTTGGACCTAGAAACATCCATCATCACGATCATCTGCACTTGCCTTGCTAATGGTAAGTAACTAAGGAAAAGTAATTTCTTTTAGATATAGAGTGTTGAAGAAGGCAGGAGAGTGGCACTGAATCGAGAGAGGTGGCGACAGTTAATACGATACCCCGACCCCATGTAAATGGGAAAAAGGGGATGATGATAGGAATATAGTAAATATTAATTTAGATGTTTTCTGTATTTATTTGAGACTGTCCTGCAATGTTGTTTAAAATATTTCCTGTGATTCTGAACTCTGTAGTTACTGTGTTGATTGAGTATTGTCTTGTCCTTTTATTATTTATTATTAAATATATTTAATCCTATCTTTGTGGCTGATATTTGTGAAACATATTTAAGCTCTTAGAGTACTTGCATATATATTTGGTGACACTGTACAGGGCACTCCTAAAGAGCTTTGGTCTTGGTCACACTTACCATTTGGATAATAGTAGCATTGCACAGTAGGATTGGTCCCCTTTGTAAGGAACTTTAAGTAGCTGATAAGTAGGGGTTGGTGGCAGTGATAATTATCTTAAAGTCTGGGCAGAAAGGGGCATAGCTAGTAAACTTGTGCCAGCCTTCCCCAAAAGTGTCTGTGTGTTTGTATATAAATCAAATCTCAAAGTGTGTGTGTGTGTGTGTGTGTGTGTGTGTGTGTGTGTGTGTGTGTGTGTGTGTGTGTGTGTGTGTGTGTGTGTGTGTGTGTGTGTGTGTGAGCTACTTGGACAGGGACACAAAGCACTGGTTGGACAGAGATGGTGTTGGAGGTCTTGGCTTGACCCCACGGCTGAGATCTCAACCCTATAGCTGTGCCAGTGAGGAGTCTTACTGGGGATCTGGAGAAAGAAGGAGAAACCAGCTCCAGACTGTGATCTCTGTGTGCTCTTTACCTGGATTATAAACATACGATAAACAGACAATACCAACCAAAATATGACACTTTTGAGCTCTGGCAGAATCCCTGGAAGTGGCATTACTCTGCCTCATTATTGATGAACATATGTGTCTTTCCCACACCAGTCTACATTTGTTGGTTTTGGTTGTTTTCATTCCATTAAGTATCTTATAGAAGGTACTAATACATTTACTCTTCCGGTTTTGCTTCTGCCTTTTGTCACACCACCATGCCACCCATAAAGGCCAGTCCTTTTTCTCAGCAGTCAGTTTGAGTTTTCTTAAAACGATGTCAACAGTAAACCAAAGACTTCTTCAGGAATTACATTTCTCTTCATAATTGCCAGAAAGTGGAGATCCATTCAAATTTCCTATGTTTTGCCCAGTCTATAATTCCCCATTCCCTTTGCCAACTTAATAGGTAAGAACTCTTTAAACCAGTCACTCATATTAGTTTATTTTATCAACTTCTTAATCAGTGACATTAAATTCATACCTATTATTTTACCCGTAAGCATTTACTAAATCCTTTCTTCCCTCCATAGTCTAAAAGTAAAGCTGATCTCTATCAGCTTTGTGGTTTCTGATTATCTGCCTCTGTACAAGTTTAGAACCTGCTATGATGCTACACATCTCAAAATCTGTGAGTCCCAGTCCTCCCCCATCAACACATTAGAAGAGCAATTATATTCCAGGCCATTTTTGTTTTTGTCTTGTCCAAATAAATACATATGTAACCTCCTTTAATTTATTGTTTAATTTCTGCCAGTAGAGCAAGAGAAAGATCCTGTGATACTTGCATTCTGAAAGAAAGCACAGACCACTGTACTGCCTTAATGTTTGTGTCACATCCAAGTAAATTCCCTTCCATTTTTTATGAAAATCCTTAATCTTCCATAAAATACCATCAAAGTTAACTTCATAGATCCATGCAGTATAAGAGCCAACTTTAAACCCAGGTAAGTTATGTTATTAGTTTTTTAAAAGGAATAATTTGCAAATATTTTCTCCAAGGGAACATAATTTGTCCATATAGCTATTGCTTTCTGAGTGTTAACATTATAACCTATATAATCTTCAAAATGTAAGTAATTTCTGCAAATTAACAGCCAATCCTAAATGAGCTATGTATAACTAAAGATCATTTACATACAACAAAACCTTTTATATTAATCCAGCTAAACTGTATCCATTAGCTGGGAGTTGCCTTAACCTGCTTCTTAAGGGTTGAGAGAGAGGGCAGCCTTGTCTGTTGATTCTCCTTAAATTAAATATCAAAGACATTTATTATTCACCTTTATTCTAAATATAACTCTTCTGTACAGTGACTGAAGGAATTTAACAAACCCTTTAAGAAATTTTAGAAACAATAATAGTTGTAAAAGCTACTCCCAGTTCATCATGCCAAATGCTAATTTAGTATCTAGTCTTGCGTCTAATAAAGTGTTTAACTATTGTTGGGACTTCTGTTGATAAGCATATGTTTTATCAAATTGTCATAGGTGTTTCAGGCAGAAACAAATCCAGCTGGTCTTACTCACTCAGCTTGGTAAGCTTTCTGGCCAATTGCTTAACTAAGAGAGCAGTACGGGGTTCATAATAGAATCATAGGAACTTAGGAATTACTAGGAAAATAAGTCATAAGAGTGTTATCTTTATGCTGATACCAGTCCTCATGATGTGCCTCCTGCCTCTGTAACAGCAGCGCAAATCATGCCTTGCATAAATCTGTGGATGCCTATCCTGTCATCCAGGTTACTCTTGAAGGGTGCTAGAGTGTCACTCTGCTTAATATGTAAGGATGGCTTATTCCAGAGGTAGGGTAAAGGCTGGGTAATAAATCTGTTCATCCAGCATATTTTATTTATAGGTTAATAGAGATTTAAATCCTTCATTTTAGTGTTAGAGGAGCTGTTTGTCTTGTTGAGATGTAAAAGATCAAGGAGGGTAGGCTCCTTTATGGAATGACACACAATATATAGATCTCTATGTAAGAGTCTGTAAGAGAATGTGTATGTAGATAAGGCTTGAAATCTGTCCTGTTAGCTAAGCATCTTTATACTAGTCATCTTTTTTGTTAGGATGTGCTGTGGCCTTTCCACTTCTGCAAGATGTCTAGACAGGTGCATACCAAACAGGGTATTGTACTCTAAAGTTTGTATAAATAGAGCCTGTTGGAACAGTAACTTCTACAACTTTGATGAGATATTTCTGACTACTAATGCTACATGATGATCAAATGAGATAGAAAGTTTTCAAATTAGGTACCAAGATTCCTGATTATTGTGTCAGTTTGGAGAGGGATGCAAGTTTTGTTTTAGGCTACAGATGAGATTTTTTTTTTTGCTGACTGTGACAATGCTACACTTATTTTAATTTAATTTTAGCGCTTTTCAGTTCACCATTAACTAGTGATGATTAGCACTGTATAAAGGGGGGATCTGACAATAACACCCAACTTGCGGTCATCAGCAAACTTTGTTAGCCACAGATCTGGATTTGTGGTTTATAGTTTGGAGAAGTATATGCCACATAGAAAGGGTGACAGTACTAATGCATGACATACTCTGCTATTAATTTGTTGTTTTCTAAGATGGCACCTCTAACTTTAACTTTGCAGGTTCTATCTTTTATCCAGTTTAGTATCTACTTTACCACATATGACTCCATGCTTAGGTCTCTTAACTAATTTAGAATACCAGAATGAAGAATGGTGCTGAAAGCCCTAACCAGATTAAGATAGGCACTGTGGGCTGAGAGACCACTATCCACATACTCATTAACTTTCTCAAAGAAGTTAACTCAGTTAAGTGGGCATGATCTGCATTTGCCAAGGCTGAATTGCTGGAGCTCTAGGTGAATTATATGCTCAATATCACAGTTTATAAAGTAAGATGTGATGCAGTCCATGGTCTTGCAGATTTGACTAGCTAGACAGACGTGATCCATAATCATGGTTGAGAATAGGAATTAGGTGATATGAGCCTACTCAAAAAGGGTCTTTGCCGGGTTTCAAAATGACAGGAGTTATTGTCTGCTATCAGGATTTGTGGTAGTGGTGGGGTCAGCTGAATTAAGAACATGGTTAGCCTTGATGTTGAAAGTATTCAAAAACATTTTCTTAGCATCCAAATATATTTCTGTAGGTCATATGAGGTGCATTGACATTTTAAGGGAAAGCTAAGACATCACATACATCTGGTCACTTGACTTCTGGTTCTCACTCTATCCCTTTTGCTAGAAAATGAGCCAGAATCTTGCACATACGTGTTACCATACACACACATATATCTTTGCTAAGATGTGTTATAGCATCTGGAAGCTATAAAACCATTTCAAAAACTTCTATCCTTCCAGGGTAGCAATTAGTTCACCCCTAAAGATCATACAGTAGGAGTCCTACTCTTGATTTTCACATACATTTTGTCTCTGGCTGCAATCAGAACTGTAAGATACAATCTTTATGGTCTAAATCAGGCAATTTAATTTCAGACTATTTTTCAAAGTTAGCTGGACTGAGATTAAACTCTTCTCTTCCAGTATCCTATGTTATAATATATTCATTTCAACAGTTCCAATACAGTCTGGCATACAGGTATATTTCTTTTCTGTCCAGCAGGACCCACTGTTGGTACATTTTTAACACAAGCAGCTTTATAAATACATTTTCAACACAAGCACCTGTACAAATCAGTTTGATATACAAATAACATATAATTATTTACAAAACTCCAGGTAGCTATGCTGGCATATGTTACACATCCACTGCAGTACTTCTCCTGACATAGCTGACAATAGCTCACATTATCACACACCTTAACAGCTATAGAAGTCATTCAAGTAAAAGTTGAATGAGTCAATAAATGTTCAGAGTCAAATATTTTATTAAGAAAAGCTATTTTACCTCACAAACTTACCCCTGCACTGAATTTATCCTAGAAAAAACAGGCTTCTTTAGTTGTGACAAAGTTTAACCCACCAGAGCAGTTTGACTTCTCAAAACCATACAGATAGCCAGCCTAGAGAGAGAGAGAGGAAGATAATTTGCATGCAGCAATGAAATTATATAACAAAAAAGATGAAATCCAGGTAAATACTCTTTTTATATTCAGTGGACTAAGAAGTCAAATCTATATACAGCTCTTTTTCATTCACAGATGGCAAAAGTGTTACATACGAGACTGCAATTAACAAACTCAATGAGCACTTTATGTCAAAAAGAAACCTAATACATGAAAGGGCATTCTTCCACAGATATGTGCAGGATAAGTGAAAGTTTTAAAGAATCTGTGCAATGATTATATAATTGGATGAAAACTGTAGGCTTACTAACACTAAAGATAAACAAATCCATGACAGAATTGTGATCTGAATGGCTGATGTATAAGTGTCTCAAGCAACAACAAGAACGTGATCTGACTTTAGAGAAAGCCATACAACTTGCTGGAAAAGCAGAATTAGTTAAAAAGCAGAATGCATTTTCAAATGTGGTGTGTGTGTGTGTGTGTGTGTGTGTGTGTGTGTGTGTGTGTGTGTGTGTGTGTGTGTGTGTGTGTGTGTATGTGTGAAGTAAAGTGCAAAGTTAATTGCAAGTTTGAAAAATAAGTATGATTCTCACAAACCAAATGAATAATTGAGAAGCAAAGTAACTGCAAGCCTGGCAAATGTACGAGATGTGACTGATGTGTCTGTTACCATAATGAGTCTGACCGGTATGCTGCAGGTGACAGAAGATGCATGCAAGAGACTATGTTACTTCACTTTTGTTTGTAAAATGAAGTTAATTAAAGAGCTTGCCTCTGAAGATGAAATGAAAAGTAATGTGAAAAAAAGCTTTCTGTCTTGAGTGGCTAAGTTTGTTGAGGTGGACTGGCAAGTTAAATTTGTGGAACTACTCTGAGTTTCAAGACTAATACAGGGGCTGAGGTCACTGTGACATCACATGCTGCATAGAAACATTTCTTGAGGTGTCCACAGTTTCTTAATGCAGAAACTAAAATTCATACACTGCAAGCAAACTCAAATGCATCAGTAGATCTCTATCCATGTCTGAATTTAGGGACACAAATTTTAGATTTGAGTTTATGTGTTTGATGGGTCATATGGAAACAATATGCTCAGCAGTGCTGTGGCATTTGAGGTGAGCTTAATTGCCAGAATAAATGAAGTCAGTGTAGACAGATTTGGTATATGAGATCGAGTTAAAGTCTAAAGCTTTTTTATATGCCTAAAAAGTTCCAAGGAAGGTGCCATTCCTTTTGCTGTCTAAAGTAAATGTAGAATGCAACAGATTGCAAAGTCCTGATATAGTTGAAAATGTTACTGAACTGAGTGTTGCACTCCAATTGTCCCATTGACTTAAAAGGATGATTGAGTATGAATATGTGCTGATTTTCAAAAAAAAATTGATGCAGTTGTGGAAGAAAGGTTGATCTTGTCTGTATTAAATAATAGTAAATGCGAAAGTATTTTTTCATACTAGATGCTTCCTGTTGTTTCTGGAAAATACTAGAGATAGAAATCCAGAGACTGAAGGGCAGATTCAATAAACCCTACACACCTCGCTAAGACCATGTGCACATTGCAGCTCAATGTTCACATGGTAGCGCAGTATTTTGTATTTAGTAAGTGGTTCTACAATGGTATGTAGAGCCACACAACCATGGTAAATACTGCAGCATGCTAACTACAGTATAAGCAGCTTAATTGTATGCTAATCAACCAAGCCAAGATGGAAGAGCTATTCAACAAGTTATAAAGCAACCGTGTTGACTCAGCGCTGTTTTTCCCTGTGAATTCCAAAACCTATTGTAATACAGCCATGGGAAAAAGTCTGCAAAGAAAGAATGTTAGGGGCTGCTGTTGTTTAATTCATGTGTATGTGCAATAGGCTGAGGTCTATGCTGCTGCTGTTGCTGCTAATAGAACATGGCCAAGAAGGAGAAGAGTTTTCAGACCCTGGTTAACTTTTCACAATCTGCATGAGGTGGAAATTCTAGAGCACTACAGGGTGGATGCGGACACACTACAGGAACTCTGCAACTCTGTCGATCTCAACTCAGACCCAGGGCAAACTGAGGGGAACCAATACCAATGGAGACAAAGGCGAATGTAGCACTTATAATTTTAGTTACAGGAACCTTTCAGAAACCAACAGGGGCATGCTTGGGGTATTTCATGCATCAGCATCCAGGATCCTCCATCATTTCCTGAATGCTATGCTCCAACATGCCAATGACCACCTATATTTTCCCTGTACTCCTGAGGACAAGGCCACAAATATGCAGGAGTTCTACCCTGTAGCACACTACCCTGAAGTACTGGGTGCCATAGATTGTACACATATAGAAATCAAGGCATCACCCAGGGAACAGGGAAGGGTCTACATAAATAGAAAGGGCTTCCACTCCATTAACTGCCAAGTGATATGTAATGCTAAGGGAATTATCTTGAATGTGTGTGCTGGCAACCCAGGCAGTTACCAAGACTCACATGTCTGGCACACCTCCCAACTGTATTAGATGTTCACTAGGGGTGATATCCCATAGGGTCATTTACTGGGGGATGCAGGTTATACACTGGGACCTTGGCTGATTATGCCCTTCAGAAATGCAGAAACACCCACTGAAGAATGTCATAATGACGCATATGTTCAAACCAGAAATATAGAGCATGTGTTTGGGCTGTGGAAGTCGCAGTTCCGGTGCCTAGATACATCTGGGGGAGTCCTGCAGTACAATCCATGTACATGTACTGAAAACTTCAGTCTGTGTCATACTTCACATCACCCTGAGAAACAGTTTCAGCAGGATCAATAAGGGGAGGGGCAGACATCCCTCCACCAATGGGAAAGTCACCACAGCCACACACAGGTGAGGAGTCAGAGTGGGAATGAGCAGCTGCTGTGGGTGTAGGCAGATGTAGGTGTGCTTAATATGCCCTCTCATTGGCTAAAAGCCAATTCATAGCACACTCACTCACCATCCTGCACATACATATAGTAACATTGTGCAATGCTTGCATCCTTTACCTACCCATGTATTGACTGTGTACTCCTAGCATCAGACAGACTCAGCCCTGAACTAAAACTGTAGCAACTGCTGGATTTACAAGGTAAGTGTTGAACCTGGAGTGTTAAAACAGAATTGTGTAATAATACAAATGAATAGCATATCCTTGCATGTTGTAGCATGGTAATGTAAGTAAGCAAAAGGTGGGTGATTTGTACAACAATGACTTCAACATATGACAACAGAGACTTATGTGAATACATGTGTCCTCTATCAAGTAATAGGCCTCAGGCATCAAAGAATCACACATTCATACCTCTCAAAAGTACTGATGGACACCAAATGTCCTCAGTTTGGCCTCATACTTTTGTACTAGAAAATCATTAAAGAGAGAAGCCAAAAATCAATGAGACACATTTCGGTTTCAGACTTCAAAACCCTCAGAAGATTCTTAAAAATACTGATGCAAAAACTGTTCTGATTCTGTCAACTGTCTAACTTTGTAAGACCAAAATATGCCAAAAGTACAGCTAGCAAAACAACATCACAAACACAGATATACTAAGCAATAAGTCAGCTATGCACCCTGAGCATCAGACACAAAGCTTATGCATCCCTGAATCCAAAAGATAGAAAATAAGGATATAGCACAGTTATCATCACTTGCACAGGGTGTTTTGTGTGTGTGTGTGTGTGTGTGGGGGGGGCAGGAAGCCTATGCTGACACAAAAGGTAAGTGAGTGCATGTGAGTAAGAAAGAGAAACAGACAGACATTTTGATAAAGTAACAAATGGCCACTGAGACAGGATCAGCTTTAAGCCTCATGGCTGAACCATGTACCTCTTGTCTGTTTGTCTGTATTGTCCCCCCAGGTGAAATTGGTGTATGACTGTCTGCAAGAACACAGCCAAGCACTGTGCTAGCTTTACATCCTGGTATGTTGAACAGGTGTGAGCTGTGCATGGTAGAGGTGGCAGTTCATCACTGATGTACCCAACCACAAGAACTGGCTTTGCCAGGAGTTGCACTGGCACATCTATATGCATGTAAAGATGCACTGCTGCTACCCGAACATGACTGATGTCTGCTCTCTTCATGAGGAGACCCAGGACCGTGACCCCATGGCCTGTCATGTCTGGGTGTGGACACCTCAACCACTGTTGGAGCAGTAGAAGTAGTGTCATTATGGGAGCGTGATCGGGCACAGCCATGTTGGCTAAGATCAGATAATGTGGCTGACCTATGGCCACATGGATGCTATCCCTCTCCCAGCATATGTTCCATCACAGACACTGCACATTCTATGTCATTTATCTGATCCATTTAATTGGCAACAAGGTGGAGGCAGTAATGCATGTCTGTGCAACATCTACAACCCTAAACATTTCCCTGGAGGATCTATTGGAATGTCTGCCCCTCCTTGATGGCCGTAAGCATACATCAAGTGGCATGAGAAGACACACCTGGATCAAGTGGAGGATGGACAGCAGGCATCCTCCAAGCACCCCAGCAACCCTACTGCAAGGCTCCTCACCCACACTTTTGCTATGGCCCGAGGCAACAGGCACTGAAGCCATGATGACCACACTACCCTGGTCGAGTGTCTCACCCTCCATCTGTCCAATACCTAAGGGCTTCCTGGAATGGGTTGACATATGCCTACTGGCTGTGTCTGACGGAATTACAGGGGATGGCTGAATGTGAACCTCAGTGTCAGATTCAACATCTGCACCCCCTGACTGTGCCTTTATTTGGCCACCATCATCATCAGAGTCTGCCAATAATCTCACAATAGGTGGTAAAAGTCCTACACTTCCACTGTCAGGACCACTTGTGGTAATAAGCAGCAAACACATTAAATAAATTAATACTTACACTACTATAGTCTAATACATGCTAACAAACTAACTGTGGTGCCACTATTACAAACAGTACAGCAACACACACAACAGTCCTGACACCCACATCAGTCATATGGATAAAATAAATATTTCTTTGAATTGCTGATCAGTACTGAAATAAAAATGTTTGGCTTTCCATGTGCATATGATTGTATGCTTCACAAAAGCACTGGACACAAACTGGACAGGCAAAAGATGAATTTATTAAAGGTCCAACAGTTAAAAACAACAAACTAAGCTAAACAGTTAAAAACTAACAAACTATTGGACGATTATATTTTAAGAGCAATAGCTTAATTGATTTAACAAAGTGCTGTTGGATCTGTATTGGTTGGGCACATGACTACAATTGCAGTTATTTAAATATGTGAATTGTCTTACTGGATTTAAATTCTGAAGAAGTCTTTGGTTATAAGTAGACAAAAGCACTTAGTTTGTTGTTTTTAACTGTTGGACCTTTAAAAATTCATCTTTTGCCTGTCCAGTTCATTGTCCAGTGCTTTTGTGGTCTACCATTTAGTCTTGGTTCATGATTGTATGCTCCCTATGGAGGATGGTCCTGGAAGAAGTTAAGCAAAAGGTAAGGATACCATCATCACAATTAACAGCAACACAGTTACACAGGGGGTAAAAAATGTTTGCCCTTTATATGTCCATTAATGATAATTTTAACAAGAACTTGGAGGCCCCCCTCAAGCCCACATGTAAATAACCGGACTGCGTTGGTAACTGTAACAATCAACAACTATTCCCCCCAAAACATTTATGTTAAACATAACTTAAGTATTGCTATCAATATTTTACGATACAAGAAATATTTAGCAATTGAGATAGTAAGCCTACCTGGAAGCTCCTCCTGGGACATCCTTGTCCTTCCTGAAATAGCAGCACCAACATCAATGACATGCTGTTGTGCACTTTCCACTGAGCTCTGTGGATCCCTGACAGTGGACAGGAACTCTTCATTTGGTGTCAGTGGTGGCTTTGTAGCAGCCTCCCCAATAGCCATCCATTCACGGGCTCTGCTCCAAGCTGATGAAATCAAGTCAGTGGCCCTATGACACACCTGATTATATGTCCTGCTCTAGTCACCTACTATGCTTACATCAGCCAGTATCTGCTGCCAAATTTGCATTCTGTCAGACATATCCCCATGTCCCTCAAGCAGAAAGGTACCATGTTGCCTAAATGCTTCCACAATGACTTCATTCTCAGGGTCACTGAAGGGGAGCTTGTAGGGATTGGGAAGCCTGGGTGCCATAGTCCTAGGTGACATAAAAGACAAAAGAAGGATAATGCACATAATATGTATCACATAAATAAAAGTCCTGCTTAGATATAACACATAAAAGTAGTATTTCAATCTTACCCACCGGAGAAACAAAAAACAGTCAATGTATTCAAATATAAAAAAAGGAATTATGTGGTTGTAACATATTGCAATCACATGCAAAGCAAACTTGGATCCAAAACAATGAGAGTAACAATAGCAAATTTTGTTTGTGCCAACACAGAAATGGAATTTGGCCTCCCCACCCCCAAATCAACAGGCAGATGACACATTTTGCTAACAAACCATCAGTGAACTTCTAAAAGTGCTATCAGATAAACTGTCCCAGAAACATATGTACACATTTACCACAGAACAGTCAATTTTATGCAGTTGCCAGTCATGTCTACCTGTTGCCAGAAGGCTAACACGTCTGTGTCATTGATAATGTAGGACATTTACATTTCACTGAAATAACAACAGACGAGTCTAAAGAGAAAAACAGCTGTAATATTTGCACTTGTGATGACAGTTAATAAGGCTGTGTATCTGAAAAACTAAAATGCACTGACAAACATGCTTATGTCATCAGTAAACTTCTAAGAAGTGCATACAGATAAAAGTAGCATTTGCTAACTGACAGTTAATAAGGTTGTGTATCTGAGAAGCTAAAATGCCCTGACAAACATGCCTATGCCATCAGTAAACTTCTAAGAAGTGCATACATATAAAAGTAGCATTTGCTAATGCATATATATATATATATATATATATATATATATATATATATATATATATATATATATAGAGAGAGAGAGAGAGAGAGGATATTTCTAATTACCAAATGATCACATTTTATTTGACAGACAAAAAGCCTAAATCTGTAAATCCCTGAAAGTGTAAATGATCATATTTCACATTATTGAAGACTCTGATGATTACTGATGACTAACTGTGTAGGTAGTGTACTAGCCCTTTAAATATTTAGTTTGTACTTGAGGAAAATGACGGATGGTACGTTTAAATGCGGAGTAACTACCTAAAACACTAATACAAAAACATTTTAAAAAAACAAAGTAAGTGAGTTATTTTGTAACTGTCAATTGCACACACCTTTGGAATTGTACATACAGGTTAGCAGCACATTAATTGTCTTTGTAGAATGGAATACTGATGTAGTCTGGCCAATCAGTGGCAGACCACAAAAGGCACAGTTATGAATTGATGAGAGGCTGCCTATGTCCCTGCACAAGGCAGCATAAGGGAATGTCCCAGGTGTATCTGTGAGTCAGCTGCAAGAAGCTTCCATATCACACATGCACTCAGCTTACCCCACCATCAGTCACAGGTTTATCACAGGTCATATCCTTGCTGTTAGGAATGAGTACAGTATGACCCCCACTTCTGTATGGGAATACCCACGGAATGCAACAGGCTAAGAGGTGTCCCATGCAGGTATGTCCTTAGCTGTAAGCAGCACCTTGCCAGCATCCAGACCAATGGATTAATATGGACAGGAACTATTGCTATTAACACCTCACACACTTACCCTGTCACTCTAGGGGAATCCAGTGTCTCACAGCCTGGAAATGTAGGAGTGATAGAATGCATTGGCCTGCTACAGATGGCCTGCATCACTACCAAATGGCTTAAAGTCCTCTGTCAAAGGCCTGTGCCTCCCCCATAGTGCCAATGTATCTTATCTCATGGGGTCCCAACTAACAACATAACACAGTCAACAGAACACAAATGCAAGGCCATGTTGACAAATCCCAGTAGCATGCCCACCATGTCCTACTGCATGAACTGTGGACCAACCCCTAAATACCTCTGGGATGAAGGGACGACAGCTGTACGGATACTTCTCAGATATCGCTCGCATAATGTTAGGAGGAGGATAGAATAACAAAGTGGGGAGGTTTAGAAGCATGGACATCATAGAGTATGTGAGGTCTGAAACTCTGATGTGTGCCCATACTACCCCTGCCTGCAAACCCAGTAAAGGGTAGCTACAAACCTGCTCATAAACCACAATGTGAAGGGGAACTGACCAGATATATAAGCCCTGCCTCTGGGTAATCTGGGTGAATCTGTACAGCTGAGAAGTATGGCCATTCTGTTACATCGATATATGTACAAGAAGGGGATCCTCAGCCACTACAGTACCAAGCTGCTGGATCATTTACACAGACCCATCAGCAAGCGTCTTCAGCTACCCCTTCAGAAAGGCATGAGTGTGCAAGAATATGTAGGCTGCAGACCACAATACTGGACACAGCTTCATTCATCTTGTATTTCCCAGGAAATAACTGTGAGCAAATAAGTGTATCTGTCAGTAGTTGATGGCAAAATACATCACAGTGTAAAACAATTCATATGTCTGAATATCTCTGCTAACACCAACCATGTAACACAAGCAGCACAGACACAATAGTTACAGTATCCCACTATCTTTTGCCCATTGTGACTCCATATTGTCAACCTATCTACAGATATCCTTCAGAAACAGGTTGCGAGCTGTAGGCGTAGAACACCAAACCCTGGAATGGAGTACAACCTACCTGGAATGGATTCACACACTCAATACAGAAGGTCATACTGGGCATGCTCCTACACTTAGAGAAATGAAGCACAACATAGCAGACTATACATATCTGTCAATCGCAGATGTCTATACACACACACACACACACACACACACACACACACACACACACACACACACACACACACACACACCATTCATGCTTTGCACACACGTTGGATAGAAATACTCACACATATCCCAGACCAACACAGTATAATATGTCAAACATACACACACACAGATGTGGGGAAGAGAGAGACAAACAGTTACAGAGAGATTTCCATCATGGCCTGTCCCACCCACCACACATCCAATTGGCTATCACATGATGTGCTGATGTCAATCACTGTAGACATTGCTTTTGGTAGCCCTCAGCCCTATAGTGTCTGTGGTGCTTGTAATAACTGTGTAGCACAATAGTACAAATCAGTATTAATCTTGCATTTGTATACCCAGTCCTGTCAAATGTAAAGTTGTGTGTGACTGAGTGTGTGTGTGTGTGTGTGTGTGTGTGTGTGTGTGTGTGTGTGTGTGTGTGTGTTCCAGAGGAATGGTTTATGGCCCATTCACACACACTGCACTTCCCAGTGCCCATGTTACCACTCCTTTTACTTACTCTTTCTACTTACTCTTTTAGATGAGATATTTTATGAAGTAGTGGAGGCCAGGAATACAAGGTTTTCCTCTATACTGGGAAAAGGTATTGTAGATACTGGCCTGAAAAAGAATGATGGAGACATGACTTATAATAAGGCAGTGATAATTACGTATGATGCAGAGGCTAAACGTGTTAAGGGCATCATGCAGGATGGATGGAAAATGTTTGCCAGTATTTTTGATTTAAACAATATATTTGAGAACCCCTTCAAATGTATTTATAAGAAGGGCCAGAATATAAAGTCATTCTTGGAAGGTGGTGCAGCTAGATATAAAGGTACAGATTCTAGGAAGAAAGGCACATACAAGTGTGGCAACTGTGCCCAGTGTCCCTATGTGAAGGTAGGGGAAATGACACACTTAAAATTTAGGAATACATTTATTAAAACCAGTGATATGCGAATTGTACTACAAATGGCATTGTTTACTTAGCTTTATGTGATCAATGTGGCACATTTTATGTAGGAAAAACTGAGAGAAAACTTAAAATGCGGGTTTATGAACATATGTACGATATCAGAAAGAAAAATATTAATAATGCTTTGTACAGACACAATCAAACTTGTATTAATGTCAATTTTGGTTTTTATGCTATAGAAGTGTTACCTATAGATTCCAAGGGTGGCCCTTGGGAAAACCATCTTGAATATAGGCAACTATATTGGCAATTAATTTTAGAATCAAATGCAGACCCTGGTTTGAATGAAAACGTGTCTTTGAAGCCTGTGCTAAAATTGAGATCTGCCAAGTTGTAATTCACAACTTTATTCAGTAGATGGTGATATTAGATAGGTTTCAATACAATACATTGCATTTATATATGGTTTTTGCATATTTATTATTTAATGTATTTTTATAGAGGGTTGTATTTATTATGATGTATTAACATGTTCAAATGTTTATGCTTTGTAGGTTTTTAAGCTTTTTAAATAGTCCTTTTTAACCAATAATGATTTTAAACAGTGATTTTATGTGATTATTTAGAAATGCACTGGTCCTTTTATTTTTGTGGTTTCTTAATCATTCAGTTCATTTGATTGGCTTTTGGGTTTTTAAACATTGTATATAATCAAGGATTTAACTGTTGGTACACTCATCTGATGAAGTTATAAGATGAAAACATGGTGAAAACAGTTAAAGCCTTTGCGTGGATTTATCTTTTTGTCAGTGTGCTTTGGTATCAACAATAAATTTTTCTTGACTGATATCCAGCTTACCTTACCAGTGTCTTCCTTTTGGGTTTATTAGTCATGTTAGCACTCCTGCTGATGTCAGTCACCTTGACATAACCCTCTGGCCAAATCTCAGCCCACTAAGCTGTGTGGCACTTGCAATACATGTGTAATACTGTAGTGTAGAAAACTAGTTAGGTAGGAGTTCTAATCCCAGACTTGGTAACTGTGAAACTCTGTGTGTGTGTGTGTGTGTGTGTGTGTGTGTGTGTGTGTGTGTGTGTGTGTGTGTGTGTGTGTGTGTGTGTGTGTGTGTGTGTGGAGATGAATGATTTTGATGCCATTCACAGTCACTACACCTCCCATTGCTGATGTCACTCACCTTGAAATAACCCTTTGCACAGCTGCCAGTCCTATAAGCTCTGTGGCACTTGCAATAACTGTATAATGCTATAGTGTAGCATACTATTTAGGTATGGAGCTCTAATCCCAGACATGGCAACTGTGAAACTGTGTGTGTTTGTGTGAGAGACTGTATGTGTCTTTGATGATACCTGATTTTAAGGACATTGACACTTACTAGTCTCCCCTTACCCTTCCATTAGCTCTGCTGCTGATGTTAGTCACCTTCAAAGATACCTGTGGAGAGCTCTCCAACATATAAGCTCTGTGGCACTTGCGGTAACTGCGTGATACTATAGTATAGCATACTAGTTAGGTAGGAGTTCTAATCCCAGACATGGCAACTGTGAAACTGTGTGCATTTGTGTGAGAGAGTGTGTGTCTTTGACGAAATCTGATTTTATGGACATTGACACTTACTACTCTCCCCTTACCCCTCCTTTAGCACTGCTGCTGATGTTAGTCACCTTCAAAGATACCTTGGCACAGCTCTCCAACATTTGAGCTCCATGGTGCGTGCCATAAATGCGGAACAATTTGGTAGCAGTAACTACATAGCTATGGGTTTAAATCTCATTCGTGGCAAATGTTTGTCTGTGTACATGTGTCTACATATGTATGTCTGTACCTCAAAGATTTTGGCCCCATTAATACCCAGTACACATCTCAGAGCCTGACTTTAGCAGTCGTGCAGATATCATCCACCTTAGAAGTACCTGTTGCCAACCCTAAACCATGTAATGTCAGTGATGCATGTGATAAATGAGTAACATAATGGTCCTTAAACCATGTAATGTCAGTGGTGCATGTGATAAATGCGTAACATAATGGTCCTTAAAGTACCTGTTGCCAACCCTAAACCATGTAATGTCAGTGATGCATGTGATAAATGAGTAACATAATGGTCCTTAAACCATGTAATGTCAGTGGTGCATGTGATAAATGCGTAACATAATGGTCCTTAAAGATTGTTAGATAGAGGTTTGAACTTCACCCCTGGCAAATGTAAATGTGTGCGCAGGGTAAAACTATTTTTGGGATCTCTCACCCACTACATCACCCAATGCCAGTATTTGCAAGGGCTGGTGATGTTCCTCACCTTAAAAGTACCTTAGGACAGCATCCATCCTATAAGCTCTGTGGTGCATGAGATAAATGCGGTACACTGTAGTAGCAGTACATAGCTAGGTAGCGGTTTGAATCTCAGTACTGGCAAGTGTGTGTGTGTGTGTGTGTGTGTGTGTGTGTGTGTGTGTGTGTGTGTGTGTGTGTGTGTGTGTGTGTCTGTCATCAATAACCTCTGTGGAGTTTGCTGTGATTGTGTAATAACAGGATCCATTGTGGGGTGGGTTTTGTTAAATTATTATGTTGAGGACCTAGTATATGTCACAGTGTCCACCTTACAAGGAAATAGATGTCAAACACTGGAGAGGTTGGTGTAGACATTCCATAACCCTACATGTGACATTATGGGTTGGTGAACAATATAGGCAACACTTCTATTACTCAAAGAACACTCTCCACCCACGTCTCATACATAAACACACTTGGCTAGGCTACAACAACTATATTGGTAGTTCCCTGCATATTGCCTCACAGATAGTAACCACAGTGTGATTGCAGTGGACTACATGCCTGTTGACCACAACAGTGCCACTGACATCAGAAAGTGCTTTGATGTGTTACATCTCCTGACTGAGTGTGTGTTATCCAGCAAGTAAAAGGACATGGCATCCTGTTCCATTCCCCTCAGTAGGCAAATAAATGTGTACAGTGGCCCTTTTGCTATGTTCCCCACTGAACGCCTGCAACAACTGTAGAGTCTACAAATGTAACCCACAAAGGGAATACCATGTGTTATACACATGTCCTGTATAGACAAACACCACTAACGCCACTAAATTCCTGTATCATGCTGTCAATGTAGGTGCAAGCACAACCTCAGTTACATAGCCAGGTCTCACCAAATGAGGTCAGGAATGCTACATCAGAAGATAACAATCTGTCCACACAACATGCCCCAGAGACCTCAAGTACACTTCCACATGTTAAAGAGCATGCATGTGGGACATGTACACAACCTAGACACTGTCCATGTTATGAAATACAGATCACATACATGGGAAGCAGTGCACATCACTGGCCACCCACGATAGGAACCCAGATGAGTGGATGGTGAATACAATACCCACCCCTGGGGACCACTCCAGGGACTACACCCCTGAGCCACACTGGGGACTATTGTCACGTGGCCTGCTGCAAAGGTATTGCCTTGGCCTAGCCTTGTACAGCCTTCAGGCCTATTCATATACTACACACCTATGAAGCAATGAACCTATGGATTTCAGTACTGGCAAGTGTGTGTGTGTGTGTGTGTGTGTGTGTGTGTGTGTGTGTGTGTGTGTGTGTGTGTGTGTGTGTGTGTGTGTGTGTGTGTGTGTGTGTGTGTGTGCGTGTGTGTGTGTGTGTGTGTGTGTGTGTGTGTGTGTGTGTGTGTGTGTGTGTGTGTGTGTGTGTGTGTGTGTGGAGATAAATGATTTTGAAGCCATTCACACTCACTACACCTCCCATTGCCCTACTTTAGCATGCCTACTGATGTCAGTCACCTTGAAATAACTCTTTGGTCATGTTTCAGCCCTATAAGCTCTGTGGTACTTGCGATAACTGCATAATACTGCAGTGTAGCAAACTAGTTAGGTAGGAGTTCTAATCCTGATCCTTCCAACTGTGATAATGTCTGTGTTTCTGTGAGAGTGTGTGTGTCTTTGTGGGCACCTAATTTTGTGGACATTCACACTTACTACACTTCCCTTACCCCTCCTTTAGCACTGCTGCTGATGTCACTCACCTTCAAAGTTACCTTTGGACAGCTCTCCAACACGTAAACTCTGTGGTGCATGCAATAACTGAGTAACACTGTAATAGCAATACATAGGCAGGTAGGGGTTTGAAACTCAGTACTGATAAGTGTGTGTTTGTGTGTGTGTCATCAGTATCCTGTGTGGGTGTTGGGGTGATTGTGTAATGACAGGATCCAATGCAGTGTGGGTTTTGCTACATCATCATGTTGATGACCTATATGTCCCAACGTCCACATTACAAGGCCAACAGTTTTCAAACACTGTAGAGGTTGTTGTTGACAATTCAGAGCCTTAAATGTGTACAGCCATGTGCAATTACTATGTGACAGTATGGATTAGTAAACAATATAGGCAACCGTTATAATACCCAGATACCACTGTCCACCCACGGATCATACGCAAACATGCTTGGCTCTTACTCCCTTCCTTTCTTACTTTCTCTCTGTCTCTCTGTCTCTGTCTCTCTCTCTCTCTCCCCCCTCCCTCTCCCTCTCTGGTGTATGTGGAGAAGTACATCTCTTTTGCATAGGCAGCAGGTTGACATTTGTAGGTAATGCTCATGATCAGCTGATGGCCTGTGCATGAACTGGAATACCCCACTTGTAATTGCATGTGGAACAGCTGTGGTATCACTCCTATAGCCAATTGCATGGAAACACACTCCTATAACTAAGCACTTCATGTGGGTGTTGGCCCTTTTCCTTCACTGTGAGCAGGACTTCATATGGGTGCCTGACAAACAGCATCGCAGAGGGTAGTTGGAAGTACCTTTTACAACATACACTGTGGAGACAGGCCAACAAACAAGAGGGGTATGTTCCAGACATGGGGACAAAATGTAAGTATTGCTGTTCTACAGTTGAAGTAATGTTGGTTTAACAGGGTTTGTGTGGATATGGCTGTTCTACATGATTTAAAGTCTGGCATGACAGTGTTATGTGGTTGAGAAACCTCTCACCTGTAGGGCTATCTGCAGATTGGCAAGAGTTTTGAGTCTTAGATGTGGTGTGCTACTCACACATTTCCTATCTTTAGAAATGCAGTAGCATACTTTGATGATTGCAGTCAGTACATGATGACATCCATGTGTGTTACTGACTTCATATCCCTCAGAAGAGATATGTCACAACAAACCCTGTTACACCAGGAATTGTTTCAGTTTATCACAGCGATATGTCAATATTGGCCATGTGTTTGTGTCTCTGTCCTCTAAGTCTGTCACCCTTTGTCCATATGTCATGCAGTAAGAGGTGCATATGTATAATATATCATTATTTACTGACATCATTCCTGATAACAAGCCAGTGATGTATCAGACAGCTAGACATGTTATGTATAGTAGGCCTTATATTTGAGGACAAAATCTGGACATTCTGTTGTAGTCTGTACAGTGGTGAGGTCTGTGTACTTATGGTGATTGTTGACAGAGTGCCAGTATTGTGTAGCACTGTATTGTGAATATGTTACTTGGCCTGTGTACAGACTGTGGTAGATGTCAGTGTTCTTGGTCCTGTTCTATCTGACGTTGCATGCTGCTCCAGTTTCTGGTACTCTATCAGCGTATTTGTTTGTAGGGCCAGACTGGGACATATCCCATACAACAGTCAGGCATCAGAAAACACTGTGAATTGGGTCAGTATATGTAGGGTTAGTGTGTGAGTGGCAAATGTGAGGATGGTTTTGTTCACACAGTCCGTATACAGTACTATTAATTAGGCTTACCATAATGTGACTGTGACTGTGTTGAGATTAGTTGTGGCTATGCACTTTCACACTGGTGTCTGTTACTCCCGTGCTATTACAATCCTGTAGTGCCTGCTATATTTGCAAGTACATGTGTATTCCCCCATAAGAAATTTGGGTCAGTGCTGTGGCAGTCTGCCTGTAGTTTACACACTGCTTTGTGACACGCCTAGCAGCTCAGTGTATTTACATAGTGTGATGTTATGTCCAGATATTTGTCAGATGTACTGTTGCCTGGCCACCATATGTGTTGTGTATTTCTGAAAAAGCAGTGGGATGCTGTGAAGATGTTTGTCACTAACTAGTGGGAAGTATGTGGGCTTGGGACCTCTGCTCCTCGGGTTAATATGTGTTAGGATCGACAGGAGGCTGTTAATGCATCAACTGCATGAGCTTATCTATTCCAGTATTTGTGTGATAACCCCATTTTCATGGCTGTAAACATCCCCTTTGTCAGGCTTGGTCCACATGTCTTGCACTAAGGAGTTCTGTGTATACCTCTGGACTGATCAGATTGTTTCAGACTGTCCATGTTTATTGGTCATATTTCTGCTGTATTCCATAGGATTATTACTGTGATTTGTGTGGTACTTCAATATGATGATTTTATGATGTCTGTCAGTAACTGATGGTGTACATGTCAGTATCAGAAGTGACTTCCTACACAACATGCCTGTTGACACAACCGCTGTTATTGTAGCAACATTCTACAGTTATACCTGCAATACTTACATTACATTTCCTTGCACTAAGAGGTTGTGACTTATGGTGCTGAGGTATGACTCCACATTATATTATTGGCATATGTTATATATACAGACATATATATCTATATGTATATATATATATATATATATATATATATATATATATATATCTAGGTTCATAGGTGTGTACTAGGCTAATGGCCCTGGAGCTTTTACAAGCCTAGCCCTTAGGATTACCCTGGCATCATGCCACTCGACCTTAGTTCCCAGTGCCTCTATCAAGTAGAGCCACTGGCGTGATCCCTGGGTGAATTTTCTATTTCCCATCCACTCATCAAGATTTATCTTGAAGAGGGCCAGTGAGGAGCTCCGCTTGACATGTAGGGGAAGTCTATTCTACAGCATGGGTAGTCTCTGGGTTATGAACCTGTACCTCCAGCTTGTTCTGTTGATTGTGGTAATGAGGTTGCGGTCTCTGGAGTGTGTAGTGTGGAGAGATTGAGATTTCTTTAGATGTAGCATTTCTAACAAAGCTGGGTCAGATATGGCTTTGTAAGTCAAGCAGAAATCACCTCTAAGTAGGCGATATGAGACAGAGAATAATTGGAGTTTTTTGAATCTGTCCATATAGGACAAGTGTTTAAGGCCTCAGATCCTCTTTGTGAGGTATTTTTGTGGCGTCTCCAGTTGTTGTAGGTGTCTAATGAGGTACATGCCAAATGGGGCATTGTATTCAATGATTGGCCTAATGAGGGAGGAGTAGAGGGAGACAATGACCTCTTTCTTCCTGGATGCAAAACCCTTAGTCATGAGATGTGTCACATAGAAGGACTTTCTGACCACAGTGGCACTGCGGTGGTCAAAAGAGAGGTTGCTGTCAACCTGTGTTCCCAGATCTCTTATGACACCTTTTGTGTTCAGTGGACTACCGTTGATGTGGTAATTCATGGGAACTGGGTTTTTCCCAAAGGGAATGATGCCACATTGTTTGGCTTTGAGCTTAAGGCCATGGTTCTGACACCAGTCATTGGTCTCAGTGAGGCCTTTCTGTAGGATGTCAGCATCATTTGGGGAGTTAATTATGGCTCCCAACTTGCAATCGTCTGCAAACGTTATCAGCCAGAGTCCCTTCGTGTTGGCCTGAACTTCAGAGAAGTAGATACCAAACAGGAGAGGGCCCAGGACGGATCCTGTGGGACTCCACTCGTGACTGGTCGACAGTCTGACTTGGAGTCAGTTACTTTCACACTGTAGGTTCTATCTATGAGCCAGTTTGCAACCCACCTAGTGATATAGGGGTTGATGCCTAGCTTAGTGAGTTTTTCTATGATTCCTGAATAGGGAATGGTATCAAAGGCCTTGGCCAGATCAAAGTAGGCTGTATGAACCACCTTGCCTTCTTCCACAGCTCTGGTGACTGACTCAAATAAGTCAACCAGGTTGAGCAGGCATGATCTACCCTTCACAAAACCAAACTGTGTGGGATCCAGAGTTTGGAGGTTCCCTATATATTTGTTTATTAGGTCCATGATGATGTGTTCCATAGCTTTGCATATCAGACTTGTCAGGCTAATGGGGTGATAGTTCCCAGGGTCTGTAGTCGCTCCTCCTTTGTGGAGAGGGATGACTGTAGCAGTGCGCCATTTGGTGGGGACAAAGCCTGAGGTGAGGCTGTGATTAAACAAGGCACACAGGTGAGGTGCCAGTTCACTCTTTAGTTCATGTAGAACACAGCCAGGGATATTGTCAGGTTCCATAGAAGCTGTATTATTGGCCTTGGACAGTGCCGTTTTAACCTGTGCAGCAGTAATACTGGGTGCCTGGCAAACTACTGGTATTGTGATTGGTCCTTTGGTGGATGAGAAAGGGGTATATATATATATATATATATATATATATATATATATATATCCATATCCTTGTTATGTGTAAACATGAGTGTTGTATATACATTCCGAGATGTATCCCACCATATTTATCTGATATGTTTATATTTAGATATAAAACATGATTGATTCAACACTGTTTTCACTTACAAGTACTAAACAATTGTAGTAGTCAAAGCAGTTGTTCACTACTATTCAGTATGTGTACTGAATGATATATTTGAAAAACAACAGACATTTTCACAACTCAGATGACTTAATGGTTAACTGCTGTGACTATAGTGTACAGGGTCTTGGGTTCAAGACCTGCAAGGACTATTTATTTTGTTTCTAGGCAGAACAAGGACTGTTGGATACAGAGTGGGTAAGGCAGTTTTGAGCAGCTTTAAGTGGGTTTGCGAGGGTTTGCATGAAGCTAAGCGGTGCTAACATATGGTTAAATGAACAGGCGCTTACATTTTGTAGACTTCAATTATCAGTGCACAAATCTGCTTAGCATTTACATTTAAGCAATGCTTATACCTGCTTTGTATAGCTCAGCCCTGGTAACCAGTGATCACATTCCAGTCTGATAAAATAGCAGGGTAATGACATCTTTAATAAGTGTATTTAATTCCATATATGTAACATGCTTCTATGTGCTGTCATTACAGTAGCAACCGGTGTGAGTATACTGTATGGGACACCTGAGTATACATGGCTAGTACAGCAATCTTTTCTCTTTGTATGTGTTTCATACATGGGTAGTGTCCCAGGTTATATGCAGTCACACTTGCATGTATTGTATCATTACATTACCACTTTTAACAGTGCTTTTCCAAGTAAGAGTAGATTGCAGATTGTAGTACTAGAACCATACACCCCTGCATGCAAAGCTGGACTCTAAGTACTGACTCTCGTATTTTTGGTGTGTGAGCTGTATGTTCATATGCATCTCCTAGTGGATATTGATCTGATATGTGGATATTAACTGTAGACTACTACGTGTTTAGGACATGTCATTGAGGGCTGCTGTCATGTAGTAATGGCATACCTATCTGTGTCAGACGTCTATTTGTCAAAACATTCATCCTAATGCATAACCTGTTGGCTAGCTGATTTCTATCTGTTCTCTGTACATATGTGCAGATGTCAGGTATCCATCTTGGCTGCTTACAAGCAATCTATGATTGACTGACACTGACATGTCTGCCCAGCTGTGTTATGAATGCCTTAGCTAGGAAACCCCACCCTGAGGGCACCACATGCCATGGATACCTCAACCAGACTACCACAGTCAACAGAACATACTTGGGTACAGGTCTCTAACCCAGACACTGGCCATGTTATGTAATATCTGTTGCATACATGTCAGTTGGAGCACCTCACTGGCCCTCTGCAAGAGAAATCCAGATGATTGGATGTTGAATTTAACTGTCAACCTGGGGATTACTCAAGTGGCATTGGTTTATAGATGGCCTGCTGACAAATATCAGGTGGCATGATACCAGTGTACCCACATGCCCTACTCTTCTCATTTCTCCATGGACATTAGACTGGTACACACATAGGAACACCTGCACCTATGGATGCCAGTAGTGACAAATGTGTTAGTGTGCATTACTGAGAATAACAGTGTCTGTGTGTTTGTAAACTTGTAGTTGACAATACTCTGAGGGCCTTCTCACCCACTACACCCCCCATTGTCATACTTAGAAATGGCTGCTGCTATAATTGATGTTAAATGTATCTTGTCACACTCTTTACCCTATGGGCTACCTGGAGCTTGCAATACCAGCATAACACTGTTCTACAAATGGGTAGATAGGTGTGGGTTACCCTCTGAGTCCTGGCAAGTGTATGTGGGTGAGTGTGCACATTTGTAGGAGACAGCATTCTGAGGCCACATTATCCAAATACAATGAACCTTGCCATACATTATAAGGGATAGTGATGTTGCTGACATTAGGAGAGCCATGACAAACCCTCACCCTACTATCCCTGTGGCATATGCAATAAATGCATATCCCTGTAGTGGCACTGATTAGATGGACAAGGGGTTGTATTGCAGTCTTGGTCAATGTGTGATTGTGGGTATGTCAGAACATTATCATGGGTTTCAGTGAGCACAGTATCCAATGTGGGGTGTGGGTGCTGGGTATACTGTCTTTACACCATGGAACCCCATTACATGTCCCAAGGTCCACTGTATGAGGACCGCTATCACCAGCAGCCATACAGGTAAATGATTACACTATCCAGCCCAATGATGCATGTGCTGTGTGCAAAATCTCTGTAACAGAATGGACTCACTGACAAGGTAGTTAGCACTGCTAAACCCAGGTCTGTCAAATGTGTCTATGACTGTGTTTGTCAATGTGTACATGATAGTATGTCATACTATGTATTGTTCATTAACACCCAGTATATCCCTCATTGTCATACTGTACAAGGCCTGGTGATGTTCTTCACTTAACAGGAAACTCGGGACACACCTCACCCTTAAAGCTCTGTGGTTTGTGCAATTAAAACCAAACACATTAGTAGCAATAAGTACCTAGGTAGGGGTTCTACTCTCAGTGTTGCCAAGTAAGTGTTTGTGTATGTGAAAGGATCTACTTCAGTTTGCAGAAAATATATGTCCCAGGAGATCATTTGTCTGAGAACTAACTGGCTAAAGGTAACATTTCAAAGCAATCATCTTGTGGAAATACATTCAAGCAAAATTAGTAGTGTATGTGTACTTGCCCTCTTCCCCAGATGTACAGTGATACAGGAGTGTGTATATATACATGGGTGTGGTTGTTGTGGCCACAGCCACCCACATTGGGGTTATGGTTTTGGGTATCCCCCGCTTAGTGTGCTGTTATCCTGTACAGTTTATGTTAACAGGTTAAGTAGTTGTTAATCACACTATGTGTGTGGTCCTACACCACCCCACACCCTCCAAAGTGGGGGCTGTGCCACCCACACCAGCACACCTATGTTTATCAACTCCAGGACTGCACTACATTGGGGAAGAGGACCTATACCCTGCCAGTACCATTGTCAATAACATTAAACTGTCAAACTTATTATTTACTGATGTGATGTTTTGGCAGTTTGGTCTGGGTGGAATTACATAGGCCAAAATGAGTTTACTGCAAAATGAAGTACATCCATGTGAACAGTATTCTCTGTATATTTCATCAACACCAAAGCCTCTATGTGTTTGTGTGTGTTATTCATGGATATTTGGTGTGTGCCACCCGGTACACTTACAATTGTCCACTATAAAAGAGCCATTGCCATCAGACACTATGCACTCAACTGTATAAACCCTTCAGACCTATCAGCCATGTGGCACATGCAGTAACTGTTATATAGACCTGTTACCTGTGTTCAGCTGTACCCGGGATATGACACAGTCAATGTATCTGCACAGTGCTACACCCTTTGTTGGACAGGACAGCAGACCAACATCCTGCTGACACATAGGCACATAGAACACAAACAGAATACATTATGGAGACCACAATCAGTCAGCGTTAATAACGGCTATAATGCATCATGGCTTGAAAGCTACATACCTTGACATGTAAGCATTAATCATTCCAGCTGAAAACACATTAAACATCATTACATTGCTAAACCTTAAGACATTCACCCTGTGCATCAGAACCATATCAGCATGTCCCTGCATTGATGGTATGGATGACAGGGATGTGGCACAGGTATCATCATATGCACAGGGTGTATTGCAGGTTAGCCAGAGGCCTAGGCTGAGTCATTTTGGTTGAGCTCATGTGTGTGTGGGTTGGGAGTTCTTTATTAAATGGGCTATGCAGATGTGGTGTGTGTAGGTATGGAGGTGTCCTAGCTGTGTTGGTGAGGTGTGTGTGCATGTATTTACACATCTGCCATGTGGCTGTCCTATACAGGGTTTTTTTTGGACAGCTGCAGACCATACATGGCAGGCCGTACTGTCTCTGGCCATGGACATGGGGACTGTGCCTGCCAGGGGTTTCACGGGCACTACCAGGCAGAAGCCCACATATGGTACTCTCCCCTGATGATGCCAATTGTCCACTGGATCTGTGTCCATGTTGGGAACCAGCCAGGACCACATGTACATGGCCTGCTGTATTGTGGTGTGGACAGCACCCCCCTGCAGTGCTGGTGCTAGTACTGCCACTATAGGAGCGGCCGTGAGTTGTTGCACATCCATGTAGACCTCCACCTGTTGGTGCTGCTGACCTATGTCCACATGGCCACTGCCCTACTCCCACCACATGCTCTACCACAGACACCACATGGTTGAGGATTCCCATCATCTCACCCAACTGTCTATCCAGGACCTCTGCAAAATAATGGTGGGCACCTTCAAAATCATGGCTGTTGTCAAGTACAGCAAAATGAGTATCCCTCTGGAGCCTCAGACTCTGTCTGGTGTAATGTTCCATACATGCCTGTGCCTCCATGATGGCCCAAAACATGCACCTGGTGACACCTGCTGTGGCACTTCTGCCAGGGGCTTGATGGTCAGCAGCCCTCCTATGAGCACCCCTGTACATCTGCCTGTGTGGTACCTCACCAATCATCTGGCTATGGCTCTGTATACAGATACACTTGCCATAGTACCCAAACTGTCCTGTCCCATGCCACCACCCACCAACTGTCCCTCATCTATGGCCACTGGTGATGGGGTATGTATGGGCATTGAGACTGTGTGGGGATGGGGTGGATAAAAGTGGGATGTCAATCGATGTCAGCCCCTGACAACCCTGCCTGTGCCTCACCATGCCTATCATCATTGTCAGAGTCTGTATGGACACTAACATCAGTTTGACTGCAGGAGGGACCCTGACCCACCTCACCACCTGTGAGGGGCAAAAAAAATGTAATTTAAGACCTGTACGTTATGGTTTACCTCTACACACACTCACACACACACACACACACACACACACACACACACACACACACATACATACTTACGGGTGAGGTGGCACAAAGATATTACACAGACCTCTCATTAACCAACAGTCAACATGCATGACATATGGCACTCAACAGCATGCACTGCAGCCATACTGAATCCTTGTTGCCAACATTATACATCTCTGTGATGCATGAGTTGTGTTAGTAGGTGATGCTGCTTCCCATGGAACACATTGCACCCATGTACACAGTGTTGCTGTGCACTTGTACAGCACACTGGCATGTACTGTGCACCATACCTCACAAGTGTACACACCATTGCTGAATGTGTATATGTGTGGCAGTTATGTTTGCTCTGTTGCTCACAGCTCCTATGTGTTTGTCTGACACATATCTGGGATGATATGAGGACTGATGTCAATAGTTAATGCCTGACCTCTGGTTTGCAGATCTCATAATCAGCAGTGCATGTATGAGCAATAAAATCCCAATACACTGACAACCTTCAAAGCTTAATGTGGATATGTGGAGTGTACACATCTTTGTTGACATGCCAGCCACTTCCATGATATGCAGTCTGGCCACAATACTGCATATGTTAACATTACACACACCTGATATGTGACATATGACCTGTGCAATCCAATGCAGTATCAAACAAATGTGTTAGTCGTGCAGATGCTGAATGAGATGTATACAATATGTGGGTTGGATAAGTGTGCACACCCTTAACACAATGGTTTGTTGCCACACCTGTTAAGTGAACTACAGCAGTCACTATTCCTGGAAGGGGTATACTAGCATGGCTCATCTTCACTTGCCATTATTTGGTCACTCTGCCCTACAAATGTCCCCCATTCCGGATTGCAAGATCAGTTCATGTGCACAGCCCTTGGAGGTCACACAGCGCCTTCACTATTGCTGTGGAGTCAGGGTTATGTCTGGTACAATTCATGACTTTGACTATGTTCAGATACAGCCATTTTTAATGAGCTTTAAATATATGCTTCAGTTTACTGTTGAGTTTCAGGATGACACCCCTCCCCATCCTCAGCCTTATTGAAGATGCTTGACAGCTATGGGCCACACATGAGTATTATTATGCAATGTTCCAAATTCTGAACGCCATGTCTACCGGCGTAGTTCCTGCTAATGAACAGCAAACCTAAAGATGTACACTGACACCAGCAAGGTAAAAATGGGGATGGTGGCCCTGAGGTGGGGTGAGGTGTTGCTTGTGCACCAAATGTAGCTTTATGACTTTTGATGCTTTTCAGCCCCAAAACTTGGACTGAACCACAAAAGGAGGGGGAGTATCAATATTCATCAAAAATACCCACACCTCCAGGTTGGTGGCACAGCACGAAGCATCAGAGACTATCCATGTGCAACTAACATTGGGTAAAACCGCCTTCCAGTTTATAGCCTGCTACAGACCACCCTCCCAAACCCAGGAACCCCACTTGGCCTTCTTGAGAACACTGGAAAATATGAAGGTCTCTCCAAACACCATTATATTGGGTGACTTCAACTGCCCAAACATAGACTGGGAGCATTACTCTAGCTCCAACATCCTAGCCCAAAGGTTCCTAGAATTTATAAACTCAAATGCTATGGAACAACTTGTTACCACTCCCACAAAAGGGGAAAACATACTGGACCTGATCATCACCAACATGGGGACTCTATGCTCCAGACCAGAAGTGTATCCATCACTGGTAAGATCAGACCATAAACTAATCTCACTGGATATTCACATCCCAACCCACCCCTGCCCAGAAAACCACAGTGAAAAACTTCTCTAAAGCAAATTTCACACTCCTCAAAATTGAGGTGGAATCCTTCAAAGCCCCCGGGCCTGTGGAAAATACAGCCCAGACCGCAGAATCCTTTATAAATGCATTCTATGAACACCTTTAGGAATGCATGGATCATGCAATCCCAAATAAAACCAAGACCCAGTCCTCCAAAGGCAGACATCCTGTCTGGTGGACCCCAGCCATAAACAAGCTATACAATAGAGGGAGGGAGCTACTACATGATAGAGCAAAATCCCAAAGGGAAGGCATCTCTGATCAGCATTAGCAAAACACTACAGGCACTCATAAAATCATCCAAGGTCAGCTTGGAGAGAAAAATTGCACAGGACACTAAGGATAATCACAAGGCTTTCTTTGGTTATGTTAGGAACCTGGGTGGGAATTCCCAGATATGCTCAGAATTAGTCCAAAATGACAAAAAATACACCGAACCCACAGACATTGCCAACATCCTAGCTGACAGGTTCAGAGCAAACTTCTCCCCCCTCTCCCCACCAAAAGGGCAAATATCTGTCCCAGCAGAGTGCTGCCCCCCTGACATCTCAGATGCTCAGGTAAGAGCCGCCCTCTCCAAAGCAAAAAACACAGCATCAATGGGACCAGACGGTGTCCTGGGCTGCATCCTACACGAACTCCAAGAAGAGCTAAACCCAAACATAAAACTACTGTTCAATCTCAGCCTTACTACAGGATATGTACCCAAAGAGTGGTGTACAGCAACAGTGGTCCCACTCCACAAAGGTGGTGCCTCAACGGATCCTGGAAACTATCACCCCATAAGCCTGACTAGCCTGGTCTGCAAAGCTATGGAAAGGATCATCATGGACCTCATAAATAAAGATATTGGGGACCTACAGACATTGGATCCTACCCAGTTCAGCTTTGTTAAGGGCAGATCCTGCCTCTTAAACCTGGTCAATTTCTTTAAAACAGTCACCAAGGCCATTGACGAGGGGAAGGTGGTCCACACAGCCTACCTGGACCTCGCAAAAGCCTTCGATACAATACCCCACTCAGGCATTATAGATAAGCTCACCAGCTTAAATATAAACCCCTGTGTCACTAGATGGGTTGGAAACTGGCTCAAGGACAGAACCCACATGGTTAGAATTGCTGGAGCCATGTCAGACTCCAAACCAGTTACAAGTGGCATCCCACAAGGCTCAGTCCTGGGACCTCTCTTGTTTGGTATATATTTCTCGGAGGTACAGGCCAACATGGAAGGACTGTGGCTGACCAAGTTCGCAGATGACTGTAAACTGGGCACCATAATCGACTCTCCAGCCGACACAAGCATCCTCCAAAAGGACCTCATAGAAACAGACAACTGGTGCCAGAGCCATGGCCTCAAGCTAAGCCAAAAGTGTATAGTCATCCCTTTGGCAAAAACAAAGTGCCCACAAATTACCACATAGGTGGTAATCCATTAAGTACAGAAGAAGTAATTAGGGACCTGGGGACCCAAGTTGATAGCAATCTCTCACCACGTGGCCAAAGTGGTTAGAAAAACATTTTATATAGCCCACCTAATCATGAAGGGATTCACATCTAGATCAGGGAGTCATCGTGCCTCTTTACTCATCCCTCATCAGGCCCATAATTGAGTACAATGCCCCTTTTGGGATGTACCTTACCAGACACCTGCAGCAACTGGAAAGACCCCAAAAGTACCTCACCAAGAGGATCAAAGGGCTCAAACAGATGCCATATGCTGCCCGGTTAAAGAAACTCCAGCTCTACTCAGTGGCATACGGCCTGCTCAGAGGCGATCTGTGCCTGACATATAAAGCCATGTCCAAGCCGGAATTAATGGACATGCTGCACCTCAGAAAATCCAAATCCCATCGAGCTACGTGCTCGAGAGACTTGAACCTCAGCACTGAAATAAATAGGACATGCTGGAGGGACAGATTCATAACCCAGCGTCTCCCTTCACTCTGGAATAAAATCCCAGTCCAGGTTAGGCAGAGTCCCTCATTGACTCTCTTCAAGAGGAATCTTGATGAGTGGATGGGAGATCGTAGGTTTACCCCAGGTATCACTTCTGTGTCACTGTTAGACAGAGGCACAGTATACTAACCTCGAAAAAGGGCATAGCAAAATTAATTTAAAATGGGTGGTGAAAGCCAAACACACTCTGGCTAGGCTTATAAATGCCCTAGGGCAGATAGCCTAGTATGAACCTATGAACCTATGAATACTTTCTGCAGGTTTCAGCCTTGGTCTCATGACACCATTACACATTGCAACACATGCCTTTGGGAGACCTGTTGTTATGCATATGCTACCTCTAGAGAGCCCTGGATGATGTTTCCTGTGGAATAACTCTTCCATCTGTTTACCCTTACCCAAAGGCCACACTTATGGAGATTCCAGGGGATTGTCAAGACAGGTACTGCACAGGCAGTACTTGCTAGACATTCATGCAAGTCCCTGAGTGTTGCTGCATGTTTCTGGGCAGCCTTTTGCAAAATGTGTTGTCATTTTTTTTTTGGCTGGGCATCTGTTTATTTTCTACATTAATGTTGTCCCATACTTCATACAGGCATACATGACTGATTGCACTGTTTGCCATTGTATATGCAATGGTGAGGTAAGGCTACTTTTCCCACTCCTGAGTGCTACCTTTCGGATATGGGATCCATTTCATGGTTTGTAAGATGTGTGCAAGTCACAGCTGCCTCTGTTGCAGGTGAGTGGGCAAATGTCATGGACATACTTCTTGGACAGCATACCATTACGTGGTGTGACATTGATCCCCGGTACTTGATGGAAGGTGAGCACTCAAGAAGAGCGTATGCTGTCAGTACCTCACAAGCTGCTTCCACAATAAGTTGTTTGGAGTGTGTGCACACATATGCTTCCAGTGTTTGTTAAGGTATGTATTCCCCATATTTGTTGTCCTAACATAGGATTCCATATTACACATTCATTGCTCATGTTAGGATCACATTACAGGTTGTAAAAGGTGTGGAACATGGTATTGTGATTTGCCGTTGTTTAGATCAGGAACAGTTGCCATTGTAATAGTGGTGTATACACTGATGTAGCCACTGTAAAGAGTAATGTTTCAGGCATGTCCCTACTGTAGGCCATTTGTCCCACCATTATTTTCATCTCTGTCCACACATTTTGGACTGACAGGTTGTTAGGTATACCACAGGACTCTTACATACTCTTCAGATATGCTACCATGGTGACCACTGTGATGCAGTGCAGTTAACAGCAACAATACGTGAACATGTACAGCATGCATTATGGGTAGATGTGTTAAATGTGTGCATGGCAAATAGCATGGCCATAACATGGCCGGTGTATTGGCAAACCTGAACAAAACAACTCCATACTCACCAGCGACAGGCTGCTGCCCCAGTTGTATACCAGTGGGACCTGAGAGACGTAATGTCAGTAGCCACACCTGTGGCACTGGTACAGGGTGGGAGCAGCATCTCAGCACATCAACAGTACAAACCCACAATACTAGAGATTATGCACATCTGTTCATTACTACACTGCAGCAATACACTATCTTATCTGACATATGCATGTAGATACTTTACAGATGAAAATGGATAAGCAACAGTGGTCTACTAATGTGCCATGTTGCCTTATCTGCATGCTCCTCATCCATTTTGTGTGTGGCAACCACCTCCACAATGCTGTCTTCAGCTTGCTGGTGGGCAGGTGCCCCAAGGCTGGCAAGCAGCTCCTCAGCATGTGCCAGTGGGGGCTGGATGGCATGACACTCCACCTGCGGTTAGCTGGTCCCTCCTCATAATTGCAGTTGTGCAGGCCGACTTAATTTACCCTGTAAACAAGCTCGTTCCACAGGGTGGTCCTCTCCTGCAGATCCTTGGCCCTGCACGTGAAGAGGATGGCATGATGAACTATGAGGAACTGGATTATAGCATCATTTTCCAGGGGTGTGTATCCGGGCAAGCATTCCTGGGACATTGTACCTGGAAGACATAAACAGGAAAGAAGGTTAGAGGGCCTAATACAGTATTCCACATGCACATCAACAGTGGGTATTTCTTGAAAATAATCCAGACTATACCATACCACTGTAAGCTATCATGGCCTGTACATCTTGCATTACACTCCCGGCCCTGACCTGTCCAGTTCCCACAACGTTGGACACTTAATGGCATAATTTACTACACACCATTCATTTCTGTGTAGAGGGATGACAGTGGCCATCTTCCATGTGGATGGTGTGTGGATGGTGACATGAGTATGTTTGACTGTAGTGTGTGATGGCACTGTGAGCACATGTCTGTGTTCATGTAGGAGGCAAACTGTGATATTCTCATGCCCCATGGAGACTTGCTGTTGTTGCTATCAGTCGGCATTATGTCCATGCTCACCACTGATGTGGGCAGGAATGTGGGTGATGTGCATATCCCCCTGTACTACTGTTGTGGACAGGGTGCCACTGTTCCCACCTATCCTGTCTGATGCAGGTTGCTTGTATCCATAGCATGTGTGTATGAGGTGTGCTTTACACCCAGTACAGGTTGACTTGTGTTACTGGCTCTGAGACTGGGTACATATGTGTAGACATGGTTGCTATTGGCCTTGGTGGTTTGCATATGTCTGATTTCTAGTCATAGTCAGCCTTACAGAAGGCCACCTGTGAACCTACATGCTTGCTCAAATAGAGATGCACTTGCTTCCAAGTTGTGGTCTGCACCTATGTGTCCCTGTACAGCCACTATAGCAACCTATTATGTGCTTTGTGTCTTGGTGGTGTCTACCAAGGGGGATTACTCTATCATTGGTGGAGGATGGTTGTCCAGGTAAGATACTGCTGATTCCATATAGCTACACTGGATATGAAGCATACACACCCCTGTTACAATGCATGGTACTTGTGCAATTGGAACATGACCCCACAAAAGCACATGTCAACATAATCCCCACCTGTGATATGTCCTATAGCCTGCTCAGTTCAATAGGGAACATAACAACCTGCCCTGTGGAAACATACAGATTCATAGGTGTGTACTAGGCTAATGGCCCTGGAGCCTTTACAAGCCTAGTTTAAGGGATTACCCTGGCATCATGCCATCCAACCTTAGTTCCTGGTGCCTCTGTCGAGTAAAGCCACTGGAGTGATCCCCTGTGGTGAATTTACTATTTCCCATCCATTCATCAATATTTCTCTTGAAGGGGGCCAGTGAGGTGCTCTGCTTGACATGTATGGGAAGTCTATTCCATAGCATGGGCAGTCTCTGGGTTATGAACCTGTCCCTCCAGCATATGGGAAGTAATACTCAGTACAGTAAGCCAGATGAATGTGTGTGCACAACTTTACACTGGTATGTTGTGTAAATACCTGCTGAGATGATTACAGCATCCATTTGTCTTTGTTTGTACTCTAACGTCATATCACATCTTTACTTGACAATAGTTGCTCACCTTCCATGAAACAGCTTTGTTTCTTTTTCAATAGAATTGTACAGGTTATGGGTCACATTTGAGGTGAGAAATGTTTTGACAAGACTTCCTGTGGTCTCATTGGCATACAGCACACAGACCTGGCATTCCAACAGGGGTATGTACACTTTTATATCCAGTGTATATGGGTGTTGATATAGCTGTTAGTGGTAGGCATGGACAGTGGGTCATAACACAGTTGTACACTTCTATGATTGCTACATGATAAGCATGCCTACTATAGTACCCATATCAG